>NW_004955460.1:13808250-13820969 GCF_000276665.1 Chinchilla lanigera
AGCGCAACTGAAGACACTAACGAAGTAGGATTTCTAGAACTGCTTCAGAAAGTGGCAAGAAATACGGGATGAGTTTTTCAAAGCCGAGAGGGGTACTGTGAGGGGGATGCATGGCAATACGCCTTTGACTGTAACACTTTACTTAAACGCACACCATATTTTTTGATCAGCTCTTGAATAACCAGAAGTTACAAAATGGTACGTATACTGTGTTGATCTAATATGTCTGACTGCAGGTGACTGGGACCGGGCAGATGGATTCCCAGGCTAGTGAGTTACCTCTGGACCATGGGGTTGAGGAGTGGGTACTTCTATCATGTGTATGCTTAAAAAAAACTTAAAACAGTAGTTAAAAGTAATTCTTGTCAAGCCGGACACTATATATACACTACCTTAGAACTCTGCATCACACCTGGAGGGTAGGGTGTTTTCTCCACTTTATAGCTGAAGAACCTAAAGGCTTCAATGATTTGCCTTCGGTCAAAAGGTTGTTTAGAAATTGCCTGGGCTGGGGCTGGGGATTTAGCTCAGCGGCACAGCGCCTGCCTGGCAAGTGCAAGGTTGTGAGTTCAATTCCCAGTACTGGGAAAAAAAAAACCCAAAAATTAAAAAAAATATAGAAATTGCCTGGGCTAAGATGGAACTCAAGTCTGTGTGATTCCTGTTCTTTACTCCTTCAAATTATATTGTATTTGTCCTAATTTCAAATGGATTCAAGTAAAAGGAAATAATTTGAACATTTCTGATGGCTCTTTGCTTTCTTTAAATTTATTTTATTTTTTTGAGACAGAGTCTCACTGTATAGTTCAGGCTGGCCTCAAATATGTGATCTTCTCCCCTGAGCCTCCTGAGTGTCGGGATTGCAGGTGTGCACCACCATGCCTGGCTAACGTGCTTTCTTTTCAGAATGGTTTTGGAACACACAAATGGTTTATAAAGAGAATCCCTAACTCCCAGTATCCTTTGAGGAATGAGTACATAGGAGAGTTTGTAAATGGATATCGCCACGGACATGGGAAGTTTCACTACGCCAGTGGAGCCATGTACGAGGGAGAGTGGGTTTGCAATAAGAAACACGGCATGGTGAGTAAGACCTGTGAAGGTCACCTCCGAAAGATTAGGTAAAGCAATATAAGGCAGGCTCATTCTCTAGTAAACTGCACTGTCAATTTTACATAGATAATTTACTCTTTGTTGAGGTGATGACCTGAATTCTTAAATATTTCCAACATATGATCTAATTTCTGCATAGTAGAAAGTTATTTAATTAGTTTGTGTTACGTGACTGTCTGTGTGTTAGGGTGATTTTGCTTAAAAGTAACAATCTAGCTTAATCTGCCCTATATTAATGAAGGATAATGTAGGTTTCGGGGGTAGTTTGATTTGGTCTCTCAGAGAAGTCAGGGGTTCTCTTCTGTCTACACACAGTGTCGTCCACCATGTCGGCTTCATTCTTGTGTTGTCCCTTTCTCATGACTGCATGGTGGCTGCTGTGGTTCCAGCCTGCACATCCACATCTCCATTAACTAGAAGAAAAGAAACTCTTCTCTCAGAAGCTCTCTACAAATGCCTTTAATTTCACAGAGCTGAACTGGATCATTTTCCCACCTCCGAGTCAGTAACCAACCAGTAGCCTGAGCTTGACAAATGGCAAGGGAGTCCCTATTGTGTGACAGGCACTCTGTAGGTCCCTTGCCTCATTTGATAAGATCTATTTTGTGACTACAGCCTCAAAGATGGGGAGAGGTTTGGGATAGATATACAAAGAGAGGAGAGAGAAGAGGAGAGGGAGGGGGAAGGAAAAACAGGAAGAAGAGAGGGGGCTGACACAGTGGAGTGAGACCCTAGGAGTCTGATGGCGTGGACTGAGTGTGAAGCTTCAAAACAAATGAACCAGCTGGGCGTGGTGGCGCATACCTGTAATCCCAGCACTCTTGAGGCTGAGGCAGGGGGATCACAATTTGAACCCAGCCTGGACAACTTAATGACTTGAAAAATATGGCCTGTTTTTTCCTACCTTTAATAAAGATGAAACTTTACCACTGTTAAAAAAAAAATCTAAAAAGGCCTGGGAATGTAGCTCAGTGTGAAGGCCCTGGGTTCACTCCCTAGTACCAAAAAACAAACAAACAGCTCCCAAACCTCGAAGAAACTGCTGGTGCACATGTACCAATGTTTTTATGAGAAAACTTTTTTTCCAAATGATAAGAAGAAGTCTTTTTCCTGCCTGCAGGGCCGATTCACTTTCAAGAATGGGCGTGTGTATGAAGGGCTGTTTTCCAACGACCACATAGCACAGTTTGTAGACCCGGATGAAGACATCCAGAGTTACCTGGACCTGCATGCCAAAGGGGTCCGCACAAGCAGGCAGTACAGACCTTCCGTCAGCGCGGGTAGGGAGCCTTCGCCTGCCAGGTGGAGACAAGTTCATCTGCTGGTCCCTGGGGTCCATTCACAAAAAGCACCCGATTCCTCGGGAAGTAGAAGTTGCCTGTGAGCAACCGTTCTCTCATTCTGCCCCCCTCCTATTCCTTCCCTCCCTTCTTTTCTTCCCTTTCCTTCCTCTTCTCTCCCCTTTTCTTTCTCTTCATTTCCCTTGTTTTTTGCTGTCCTGGGGATTGAACCCAAGGGCCTTCTACTGAGCTATATATCTCCAACCCTTTTTTTACATTTTGAGACAGGGTCTGACTGAGTCACTAAGTTGTCCAGCCTGGGCTTAAACTTGCTATCCTCCTGCCTCAGCCTCTCAGAGCGCTGGGATCATAGGCGTGCACCGCCTCACCTGGCTTGCAGCTGTTTTCTTAGTAGGTTTTCTGAATGCTCTTGTATCACCCCGTGGTAGGGCATCGCTCTGGCATCACACTGAAAAGCTTTAACAGTGCTGCTCACAGTTGTCTCCTGTTCTGCTTCTGTTTTCTAGAAATGATCAGAAAGCTGGAGGGTACTGAGAGCCCCTCCACGACAGGACTGAGCATGGAGCTGGACCTCAGCTTGCTGGTCAACCTGTACCCTAAGGAAGAGCAAGCTGAAGAAAAGAAGCAGGTCAAACCCTTTCGCACTGTTATAAATTTGTATTCGAGGCTTAACTATTAATAGTGTCCCTGACCCTGAGGGTGACTGCTGGTGATCACGGTCATGTGGAAAGGCTGCTTTACATAGATCATTCCACTTAATTTCCAAGGCAACCCTGGGGGCCTGGACAGAGGGTCCCCCCGTGAGGTCTCCACAGCCTCAGAGCCCCTAACACTCACGTTGCTCTCACACTCAGAGTGGCTTGAAGACCAAGGCTGTCGCCACCTCCTTAGTGAGACACTAATTCTGCTGTGATTATGGTCCCCCAGGGCTCAGCAGAATTTAAAGCCCTTAGAAATTACTGAAAATCTAGGTGCTTTTGTACTTTTCTATTATCCCTGCTACTCAAGAGGCTGAGGCAGGAGGATCGCAACGTCAAGACCAGTCTGGCCATCATAGCAAGACGCTGTCTCAAAATAAAAAATAAGGGCTGGGGTGTTGCTCAGCAATGGGGCGTCTGCCTAGCATGTACAAAGCTCCGGGTTCCATCCCCAGCACTGCAAAAAGCAAAATAGCTACAATAAAACCCAAACAAGCAAAACAAGAAGTCACTGGAAACCTAAAACCCCTTAGAGAGAGAAAATGAAGCACTTGGACCTTATTTGATTCATAGCTGGCAAGTCACAGCAAAATGACATTTCAGTACCACGGCTCCTGCTTAGATCGGGCTTGGTATGTTTAGCCATCCCCGTGTGTCTTCACCCTCTCTCTTCCTCCTTGTCAAGCACCTGGCACCGGCTCTTGGGCCCCCGAAGGGAAGGCCGTCCATCCTCCCTCTCCTCTCCCGGCTCCCAAGGCCCACGCTGTAACTCAGGTGCCCAGGATCACCTACCTCAGCCCCAAGGCTCCTCGCTACTTCCTCTAATTACAAAAGCAAAAATGTAGAACACACAGATAAGGAAAAAGTGAATTTCAACCCTCTTGTGGCACTTTCTAACTTATAGACCTGAGCTCATTCTGTTCACAGACTCTCTGTTCTTGTGTAGAAGCTGATGATAGTGCCATTAGATATTCCCTATATTTTTTAGGTAAATACACTATATTGATTTACCAAGAAAAGTAAGATTGCTTACATTATTCTCCCATATTATCATTCTATACACACACACACACACACACACACACACACACACATACACTATTCATTTTACAGTTTGGAGTTCTATGTCAAAGCATGTGAAGTTGAGTATGGTGGCACACACCTATAATCCCAGCATTCAGGAGGCTGAGGCAGGAGGATCATTGCAAATTCAAGGCCAACCTGGGCTACATAGTGAGTTCAAGACCAGTCTGTGGTACAAAGTGAGACGCTGTCTTAAAAAACAAAAAAGCATGTGAGTCTTATAAAAATTATGTATTTAAAATATATTATCTATATTGAGTGTTTTATAATCACAAAAGGACACATGCTTTTAACAAAAAATTCAAACATTATAGCAACATAAAAAAATAATAATAAGAAGAAATATATGAGACCGAAAGGGAAAGGATCCTTTAAGGATACCTTTGAACATTTTTAATTACTACACTTCATAATACAGACACAGTATGATTTTGTTAGCAAGCTGTGGTTTTTTTTACTTTCATTTTGGATGATTTTACACTTACAGCGAGTGGAATAATCCTAGTCTCCACCGGCCTTCTTCCCAGCTTCCCCTTCATGGGGTCTCCTGAGGACCCTCGCACACGATGGGCCCCGGAACTGTGCATGGCAGCAGCTGTGTTACCTACGACAGACTCGTGCGTCCGAGTTCACCTGGTTCCCTCCCAGCACCCTTCTTCTATTCCGGGACCCCTCCCTGCATGCGTCTCTTCTATCCTCCAGTCCGTGACAGCCCCTCTCTGTTCTTCATGACCGTGACACTTCTGAAGGGTACTGGTCAGTGATTTTGTAGACTGTCCCTTACACTGGGTCTGTTGAAGTTTTGCTATGATTACATGTATTGCCTGTGATTGGTATCATTTTGGTGTCTTAATCAAAACATGGGTGTCTTTTTTTTGAGCAGAGGTCCTAGAGCATTCTAGGTTCAGCTAAACAAGCTAAGGAAGCAGGCAGGGTCCTGTAAGGCTTCAAGCTATCCTGCCCCCCAGTGGTGGCCTTTACCTCAACTCCAGGGGCTGTAACATGAAGCCTCTTCCCAGCCGGCCTGGGCCAGGCCTCTCCTGACTGTGAACTCACGCGTGACAGTGCTTGTGCTTGCAGAGTAACCCTGGCCCTAGGTTCCACTGCCTTCAGTCCCTGGATTATCCCAGCAGCCTCTGGGACAGTGTTTTTGCATAGGAGAGACGGGGCACAGAGGGATGGCAGCCTTGCTGCAGGTCACACAGCCCTGCTAGTGTACCTGGAGCACCCACCCCGTCTGCCCCAGACCCGGCTCCCCGGGGGTGCCTGCAGTTGGTGAAGTCCTGCTCGTCCTTCCCGCCTCGGAGCCCTGCAGGACACCCCTTGCTTAGATTCACTCTCCCTCTGCCTCCGCTCTGCTCACCCAGCGATACCGCCTTTTTGTGTTCAGCTCAAGTTCTTTACTACATTTTAAGGTTCATGAAGACAAGGTTCTGTACTGTGCTCTAGAACAGTGTTTTAGGGTTGAGCACAGGTGTTCGTGAATTACACTGAATCTTATAAGGCAGTAGATAATGGTGAGTGTAACATGCCTGATGCCGTGATTCAGGTGGCCTCTTTGGGCTCCGTGGGACCCTAAATGCTGTTCTTCACACTCTGGATGTTGAGACACAGCTAGCTAGAATAGGAGAAGGGGACACTGTACAGGCTGTCGGCTTGCATGGATGGGAGTTTAGGGTGGTGTAAGGGCATTTGGGATCTGGGGGCATAGAGGTTAGTAATGCAATCACTGTGAACATTGCTTACTTCACACGTCCAGCCTTAAGTATGCTGTTAGCTGTGTTTTTATACCAGCTGTTTATCAGGTTAAGGGCTCCTTTCCATTCCTAACTTGCCGAGGGTGTCTCTCATGAATAGATGTTAGCTTCTGTCAGATGCATCATTTGGTTGATCACGTGGTTTTTCTCTTTGAGCCTATCAATATGAACTACTTGGATGTTTCAAGTGTTGAAACCAGCCTTGCCATTAAATAAACCTACTTGGTGTTAATGTCCTATTCTTTTTATATATTGCTGGATTCAGTTGATTTTGTTGAGGACTTTTGCATTTATGGACTCCAGCAGTATTGATCTGTAGGAAACAGAATTTTATTGCTGCCATTGAGACAGGGTATGATCACATAGCAATATGGCAGTAACTCTGTCTTCCAGGAGACAACATCTTTCATTGCTATTAGTAAAAAACTGCATTTTATTGCTGGAGGTGAGCAGGCAGGATAGGATACTTATGGAGAGGCAGAGGTACACACTGTTGTTTACATGTGCCATCCTCATTTAATCTAGGAAGCAGGCACTGTGTCTTTTATTCTTACGAGGTAGGATAAGTATGCGTGGCTTTCTTCTCTTCAGGTAGAATATGCTCTCTTAAGAAACATTTCAGAATTAAGAAGAATCTATAGTTTCTACAGCAGCCTTGGATGTGATCACTCTCCAGATAATACCTTCCTGATGACAAAACTTCACTTCTGGAGATTTCTAAAAGATTGCAAATTTCATCACCACAAGATAACTCTTGCTGATATGGACAGGATATTAAGTAGTAAGTATTCCAGGTCCTTCACTTGTTTCGGACTGGGAGCTCATTAGCATGCCATCATGTCACAGGAACGAGTTAGGTGCTGGGAGGGCTGAGTGTATGGCTCAGTGGCCCCCTGCTTGTCTAATGTGTGAGGCCTAAGTTTTGACCCCCAGCACTGAGAAAAAAAAAAAAAAAAAAAAAAAGAATTGGGCAAATAGGGAATGCACAGGTTGGGAGACGTGTTCCAGAAGTTGGTGTGTGGCCTTGCTTTCCATGCTTACAGTGTGCTTGCAGAGGTGGCCTTGTGCAGTAACAGCGACAGTACAAGACCGTCAATACAGGGGTCAGCAAAGTATGGCCTGTGGCCAGCCCTACCTGCCATTCATTCTCCTAAGCCTCCCTGGAACACAGTCATGCCTATATCTGTCTTCTGCCTGTGGTTGCTTTTGGCCTATACCACAGAATTGAGCAGTCAGGATTGAGCCAGCCTGGATCATATTTATTTACTGTCAGGTTCCTTATAGAAAAGTGTCCCCGCCCCAGTCTACAGTGGAAAAGCATAAAACTGACAGGTTAGTGGCAAGGAGGATGAGGGAGTACTTAGAATAGTCTAGAAAAGGCTTTAGGTAGTATATTAGCCTTCCCATTGCTGGACACAATACCCAACACCTGCAGTCTAAAGGAGGGGTTAATTGGGCTCATGATTCAGGGAATTCAGTCCGTGGTCAGCTGGTTCCAAGGCAGGAACATCATGGTGGAGAGGCGTGGTGTCCAGAAAAAGGAGAGAAGCGAGGAACATACACCGTCCCAAGGCACATCCCCTGTGATGCACTTTTCTAAGGACAATTTATCAATGAGCTCATCCACTGATGAGCGTAGTGCCCCCATGATCAGTCACCTTCCACAGTCCCCACCTCTGAATACATGAGACTCCTAGGGGATATTTGAGATCTAAACCATTACAGGAAGTCTTAAGATTTCAAATTAGAAAGTCCATGAGATAAATTTAACAATCTTAAAAGGTTTTATTTCTTTCAGCTGAATTCTGAGAGGCGGAACTAAAAGCCTCAAATTAGCTTCTTAAAACATAAAATATTAGCTGGGCATGATGGCACATGCCTGCAATCACAGCACTGGGGAGGCTGAGGCAGGAGGATTGTTGCGAGTTTGAGACCAGCCTGGGCTACAAAGTGAGTTCAGGGCCAGCCTGAACTGCATAGAGAGACCCTGTCTCAAAAAAAAGGCAAAAAAACCCCCATAAAATATTAATGTGATCTTTAGGTATATATAAAATGTACCAATAAAATTAATTTTAATGATATTAGAAAAACATTTTTTAATACATTCATGACAGGGCCATAATTCATATGTCCACTACCAGGCAACTCTGACTCACTTTGTATGTCTCACTGCTGGGCAGCTCTGATTTAATTTAATAAAATAAATAAATTTGATTTTTGTAATTTTTAATTGGTATGAATACTATTAATATTTATATTTGGACAGTATTCAGATTTAAGCAACTAACTAGATTTGATCCATTTATAGACTTTTTATTACTTTTATTTAAAAAGATCGATAAAAATGATATCTTTGTACCACCAGTGTTACAAGCCTCCCCATGGGACAGTCATGCATGTACCACGGGTGGTTCAAGCCTGCAGGAACGTGTGAGATCCATTTACAATTAGCAGCATTAAGCTGTGGTTCAGGTGACTTTGAAAAACAGGGGGACAAAGTAAATTATAAGTGTCTTGTAAAGTAACCAGACAGAGCAGTTTCTGGTAGTACTTCATTTTTGGTTGGCTGTTCCTATATGTTCAGAGGAAGCAAGGACTCCCTCACAGTCAGTTCTCTGGGCTGTGTACCAGGAGCAAATAAAATAGGTGCTGCTGGAAATACTCTCCTATTGCATAGTCTCCAATTTTATTTTAGCCGGTAACGATATACCAGTTGAAGAAATTCATTCTCCGTTTAGAACAATACTTCTGAGGACATTTTTGAGGTATCTCCTGCAGTTGGCTTACCACATTCATCACAAAGAATACCAGTAAGTGCCTGGTGTTGACTGAGTTCCTTGTGCGGGACCTCCCAGTCATGTCATCCTCTTTCCTCCAGTGTCGGTGTTGTCTCCATGCGGCCTCGAAATGAAGGGCAAACAGCAAAACTTTCCCTAAACACCAGCCACAGAGCCTTAAGCTATTACAGTAAAACTCAGAACACCGCCACCTAGGGGTCATTTCAGTGTTGCATAGAGCTACCGGAATTTTATTCAAAATGAGACACGGTCAACTCCTATTTTTTAGGTCAGAATTTCCTGCCTTGAAGCAAACATGATACCTTCTTCCCCTCCCCGCAAATTTTTATGTTTTAGATTTACAGAAGTTTTACTGAGTTACTGTCTAGAGTTCCTATATATCCTTCACCCAAATTCCCCTAATGTTTATATCTTACCTAGCACGGTACATTCGTCAAAAACAAGGAATTAATGTTACTGTGATACCGTTAACCACACTACAGGCTTTTAAAAGATCTCTCCTGTTTTCCCAGTAGCTGAGTAGCTGTCCCCTTTCTGTCCCAGGCGTCAAGTCTAAGATGCCACCTCACATTGAACGATCATGTCCTCTTGGGCTCCTCTAACTTGGGATTATTTCTCAGACTTTGTCATGACCTTGACTCTTAAAAAAATCTTGGCCCACTAGTTTGTGAAACTTCTCATGTTTCTGTGTGTCGCAAAGCCGTCTCATGATTCTACTGAGCTTGTGGGTTTGGGGGAAGAACACTGTGCGGGTGAACGGCCCCCTCATCCCATCACACAGGTGGTACATGCTGTCGGATGTCTTGTTAGGGGCAAGGTTAACCCTGGTCGCAGATTGGGATGGGGTGAGGCAGGGTTTTCCACTGGAAACATGGTCTCTTCTTTCTCTACCCATTAGACAAGTCCAGTTATTAAGTCTAGTCCACACTCCAGAAGAGGGAACTTAAGTGCCTTCTCCTGGATGGAATAACTGTGATGTCTTTTTAATCACAGAAATCGAAGCCCATCGCTCTTTCTGTGTTTTACAAAGCTGATGACTGAAAACATTCGTCCAAATGCCTGCCAGGTAAAAGGTAAATACAAAAAAGGTAGGATAATATTCACTGTCATTTTTCGAAATTTAATTTCGTCATCAGTTTTTGAATGTTGTGTTTTCAGGTAACTTATTCAGTGAGCAAGAGGGGGCGCTCTACACAATGAATTATATTGATAAGTGCTGGGAGATTTATAGAGTTTACTGCAGACCGAGTGCAGTTCCTCCTGGTGAGCTTACGATGAAGATGAGACACTTCCTGTGGATGTTGAAAGTAAGTTTAATGCCACTTGGGTTTGATACTGGCTTCATATTTACAGGCATCTTTACATTACAGGCGAGATATTCTAGCTGTAATATATAATGAGGTGAATGAAGACCAGGGATGAGTGGGCTGGGGGCAGATCTGGGACAGAACCTAGGACCTGCTGTGTGCTAGGCATAGGCAGGTGCTCTACCCCTGAGTTACATCCCCAACCCCTTTTGAAAAAAATGTTTGGAACAGGCTCCCACTAAGTTGCTCAGGCTGGCCTCAAACTTGTGATCCTCCTGCCTCAGCTTCCTGTGTACCTGGAATTACATCCATGTGCTACCACACCTCACCTGGGATGAGTTTTCTTGAAAATTGAATGTTTGAGTTTCCTTTGGCAGAGAGAATGAGGCAAGCGGTCTGTGATAATGGGAGCACAGGAAGAGGGAGAGCCTTCCCTGTGCTCGCAGATTAGGGTCTCGGGATGGCTTCATTCCAGTGTCTGTACTGCTGCAGGCCTGGCCACTCACAGGTCAATGACAGCAGGAATAGCCTTTTTTGGGGGGATTTTTGTGGTAGGAACCTAGGGCCTTGCACACGCGGGGTAGGTGTCTCCCGCTGAGCTGTATCCCAGCCCTGAAAAGAAGTGACATCTTATTTACACAGTGTTCTCATACTATCAGGGATTTGTGCTCCATGACCCTTTTAATTTGTACTTGCGGGAATATACTTGATGAAGCTGAAGGAGTCGAATACCAGTGACAGAGTGCTTTAAGACATTTAGTAGTATTGCATGTGTGTGAAAAGCAGACAGTAACCACGTCTTTAGGAAAATAAATTTTTAAAATGTGTGGCTAGGGCATGGGATATTTTACAGCTGTTTATATGTTTCCTTTGACTCCCCTTTTTTGTGGTGCTGGGGATTAAGCCAAGCGCCTCTGAGATGAGCTATATCTCCAGGCCCCTTTTAAATTTTGAGACTGGGACTTGCTAAGTCACAAAGTTGCCCAGGCAAGGTTTGAACTTGTGATCCTCCTGCCTCAGCTCCCAGGGTGCTGGGATTATAGGTGCGCACCACCACACTCGGATCGCCTTACGCCTTTCTTCAGGGTCATTTGTCCTTGCGGAGTAGGTGACACGTCGTGGTTTTGACTGCACCCTTTCCATGGTGGATAACACGTCCCTTCCCCCTGCTTCCATGCCAGTGGCAGAGTTAGAGGCTCCACCTGACTAGGGTGGTGCTGGGTCCTTCCTGTTACATTGCATCACAAGTGTTTCTTGCGGTTTCAATGGGTTCCTGGGGCAGCAGCAGGACTCTTCCATTATATTTTCCACAAGCCTCCCCCTAGCGGCCCATGGTGGCCATTGCTGACTGCCAGCATTTCACCAGGGATGATACCATGGTCATTTCCAAAGTGTATTATTTCTCCTACCCACAGCATGTATTAGCTGTGAATCTGGTTTTATAAAGAGATTCACCTCACCACTTATGTGAATACTCTGATATACAGGTGCAGACAGGAAAAGGGAGATAAATGCTTTTTTCCCTTTATTAAATTTCAGGACAATGAGTTGATATCCTAGCAGTTCAAAGGTTTTCTTTCTTCCCGGTGAGGTACTAGGAATTGAACTCAGGGCCTCATACAAAGGCAGGCACTCTGCCACTGAGCTACAGTGTAGTCCTTTTTAAAATTTTGAGACAGAGTCGCACACTTAGTGGCCAGGTTGGCCTTGAACTTGTGTTTTTCCTGCCTCAGGATGCCAGAGTTCTGGGCCTACAGGGGTGTGCCACTGAGCCCAGCTTATTCTTCTGCTTTGTTTTTTTTAATTTTTTAAAAATTTTTTGGTACTGGGAATTGAACTCAGGACCTCAGGCTTGCCAGGCCAGCACTTATGCCGCTGAGCTATTTCCTTGGCCCAGTCTTTGGCTTTAATGTTAAGCCTCTTGCTCAGTTGTGTGGTGATGGTTGGAGGTCACACTTGGGCTGCGCACTACAAGGCTGACTGAAAGCTCTGTGGGTCGTGGCACTTGGCAGAGGGGGGCTGCAGTGTAGCATGTTGCCAGGATGCTGCCCCATGGCAGGCCATGAGCGTGGAGAGGTCCTGTCTCTTGGATCAGGACTTCTGGCTGCTGGATGTCACAGGTCCTAGAACAGAAATGCAGGAGGGGTAATGGCAAGACCCATTTTCACTCAGTCCTCTTTTAAAGCCCTTTCTTGAGGGGAGCCGTGTGTTTTCCCAGCCAGATTCTCTGGTTGGGTCTCTTCTCATTGTAGACCTTCCATGTGGAAAGGGCTCCAGCCAGACTTGAGCCGGTCTTCCTGTGAGCAGCCTCCTGGAGTGGCCTCTCCTTCCACTCACTCTGTGCCTCCCCGGGCTCCTTTGCTTGTGCTGAGCCCACCAGCCCAGCGCTGCCTAGCCTCTGGAAGCGTGTGGCTCTTTCATGCCTGGATCATTTACTCTCCCATTTTCTCTGACCTGTACTTTTGTAAAAGAAAAAAAAGAAGCAAGCAAGCAAGCAAGCAAGCAAGCAAGTGTGGTGGCACACACCTGTAATCCCAGCACTCGGCAGGCTGAGGCAGGAGGATCATTGTTGAGTTCAAGATCAGCATGGACTACAAAGTGAATTCAAGGCCAACCTGAACTGCATATCAAGATCCTGTCTCAAAAAGACCAAAAAAAAAAA
>NW_004955460.1:13821089-13824554 GCF_000276665.1 Chinchilla lanigera
AATTATTTTTTAAGAGGAACTGGAAAAAGGATAGAGAGGTAAATACTCAAGTTAGTCCAGGATGCTGCTCAAGATGAGTTTTTGGTAGCTGGGCTTGGTGGTGCACACCTGTAATTCCAGCACTTGAGAGGCTGAGGCAGGAGGACTGCCTCAAGTGCAAGGCCAGCCTGAACTCCAGAGCAAGACCCTGTCTCAAAAAAATAAAAACACAAATGATCAGTTTGTAAGGTAATGACTTCTGGTACGTTTTTTAAAAGTAGTTTATTGTATACATTGACATTAAAATCGGTATCTCTAACTATAGCAAGTTACGGTTTGGTTGTTTCTTTTACAGGACTTTAAAATGATAAATAAAGAATTAAGCGCAACCAAATTTGTGGCAGTAATAGCAGAGGATAATCCTTTCATACATGATGGAATTGACAGCAACTTTGAACTTGAGGTTTGTAAAGCTGTGTCAAAATGGTACAAATCCGATTCAGGGTGTTTGTTTTGCTTTGGATACCAAGAACCAAGATTTATCTAAAATAATACGAATCCAGATACATAAAGATACACATACATACACACATGTGTATGTCTGTATAGCCTTGATTGCATTAAAATACTAGAGATTAATATTAGAAAGAAGGTTATTGTAATAGGTATTATTTTTGAGAGAGGCTCACTGGATATTCCAGGCTGGTCTTGAACTATGTAGCCCAGGCTGGCCTCAAACTCATGGCAATCCTCCAGCCTCAGCCTCCTGAGTTCTGGGATTATAGGTGTGTATAGATGCCCCCCCCCCCGGCCTCATGCAGTCATGGATGGGCTTCTAGAGTTTGTGACTGATCCATGATCCAATGCTGGGATTATGGGTGTGAGTGCTGCACCTGCCCTGGGATGGAAGCCTGCATACAGTATAAAGGAGGGAAAGAGGCTTGCTCTCCCCTCCCTCTTTTTGCTCTTGTTGCTCTTGTTGCTTTGGCCACCATGAACTGTTGCTCCTCTGCCATGCCACCCTTCCTTGGAGCCAGCTGATTACTGACTGAAACCTCCACAAACTGAACTAAACGAATCTTTCCTTCCTTAATTCTGGGCGTCAGGTATTTTGTCTCAGCAGAGAGAAAAAAGTAACCAAGACAATAGTCATGCACCATCACGCCGGGCAGAAGGGTACTGCAGATGTCAGAAATGATAACTAAGAAACGAACTCCCAGATCAGTCGCTGTCCTGCCACTTAGTGCATCAGAATGAATGAGACTCCTGTGTTTTCTGATATTTCAGCTGGTTTTCCTGGAATTCTTTGAAGCTCTTGTATCCTTCTCGCTCACCTTTGTTCCTGACCAGAAGACTAAATTGTCTTTAAGTGTTCCATGTGATGATGTCTCTGGAAACAGAATCGGAAGTACTCATACACTAACAAATCAGGTAATAATACCTTAGAGCTTACAAAGCAAGGGGGTGATTTTATTTTGGAATGGATGAACCTTCATCAAAATGATCTTGCATGTTTGTAATGCTTCCATCCAGGAAATAGCTTAAGACTTAAGACAACCTATGATGTATGTTCACATTTTGAAAGGAGAGTACTGTTTTTGGTTTGTTTTTTTTTTTTTTTTTTTGGTCTTTTTGACACAGGGTCTCACTCTCGAGTTCAGGCTGGCCTTGAGCTCACTTTGTAGCCCAGGCTGGTCCTGAACTCACAGTGATCCTCCTGCCTCAGCCTCCTGAGTGCTGGGATTACAGGCGTGCACCACTATGTCAGGCCCTGTTTTGTTTTTTAAATTAGGAAGAATGTATTTCGGGGTCAAGCCCAGGAAGGTGACTCCTAGTCCTAGCAGTGGAAAAATCAGTGAAAAAATCAGTGAAGTCTGTGTGCTCACTGACGGCACCAGGCTAGACGGTCTGAGGTGGGTTGTTATGCGATTCTTCTTTACACCTATGTAGTGTTTATACAAGTGGAAAATCTGTCCCAGAGCACAGCTGTCAAGGAAGAGGTCCTCGAGGTTGGAGCTTGCTCCAAACATAGATGCCCTAGGTGCCACCATGGCACCCTGGCAGCACAAGGACTGTGCTGGAAGTTTTAAGGACCCAGAATCTGGGTCAAACTCAGACCAGATAGTGTTTTGGTGGGGATTTCAGCTTAGTGGGCTTGAAGGATTTCTGACTTTTGAGACATTCATCTGGAGGCACAGGGAAAGCCTGGGGTCCCAGTGAGCGCTGAGTGGTGAGACCCTTCAGAGCCTCTCAATGGGGTGGCTTCTCACTGTGGGCTGAGGAGCGTCTTTTTCCACACATCCTTGGCACATGCCTTGGATTCCTCGTAGGGAGGCTGGGGGCTTTGTGTTCTTCTCCGTTCTTCAGTGCCACCACATTAGCCTGCCTGGCGGCTCCAACTGATGGCTTCTCCAGGTTGTCTGGGGCTGTATTCTGAGAGAAATGAATGTTCACCTTGAATTGATTCATAATTTCATGGATGGAGTAACAGCTTTTCTTACTGTGATGAAACACCCGAGGCAGGATAACTTTATCAATAAAAAGGTCCTAGAGTTCAAGGGCTCACATCTGCTGATGGCCTTCTTGCTGGCAGTCACAACGTGGCACAGGGCATCACATGGCGAGAGATAGCATGTCTCTGTGTGTATCTGGTCTACCTCCCTGTTCCTATAAAGCCACCAGGCTCAGTCATGGGGCAGCGCCCTGGGACCTTAACTAATCCCGGTCACTTCCCAAAGGCTCAGCCCATGCGGTCTGACTCCACAGTCAAATTAAGTTTCCACCCTTTTCATCCCTCACAACAAGGATTAAATTTCAACACACGAAGCCTTGGGGGACACTCAAGCCCCAGCCAGACCACATCAGATGGCGTTCCCCTTGCTTCTGAAAAGACAGGTGTGAACATCTGCAGAAACCTGCTCAAGTTCCCCCCTAGTTTTCAGTGTCACTCCACGCAGTTTCTTTTGTTTGCAGCACTGGGGGCCATGAAGTTTCTTTGTTCTTTTTATAATGCATGACAGTGATTTGGTCCAGGGGTGGTTCCCCCTCATCCTTTTCTGGAAATGGAAAATTCACATCACATTCCAACTCCAGTCACTGCCCCCTTTGATGAAAAATTTGGGAATTGTCAATTTAAAATTAAAGAAAGTCCAGTCTTCTTGCTCAGTTTACAGCAACTTCACATGTTTCAGTAAGCTGGGCGAGGTCACAGAGAGGACAAATAAGCTCTAGACATCTGGAAAAGCTGCTGCCTTTTGTATTGCCAGCTGAGTGTACCAGTGTGTGCATCCATGTAGGGAACTTCTGGGGCCAAGGAAAGAGTCACCAGAAAGAAGTGGAATAGTCCCTTCTGTGGCCAAGGAAAGAGTCACCAGAAAGAAGTGGAATAGTCCCTGGGATTCACATGGGGCTGGGAATAGTCTGCATTCCCAAGAGCTGGGCTAGAGAATCTTTCTTTCTTTCTTTCTTTTTTTTCTTTTTCTTTTT
>NW_004955460.1:13825215-13863415 GCF_000276665.1 Chinchilla lanigera
TAACTGCTGTATTTCTGATCAAAGCAAAAAGATTCTGGAAGGAATGTCCAAATTTTCTGGTACACAACAGTGTGAAATATACAATGTCTAACATTTAGTCAAAATTATCAGGTAGTTACTGTATGTGGTGGTGAACGCCTGTAGTCCCAGCACTGGGGAGGCTGAGGCAGGAAGATCATGAGTTCGAGACCAGCCTGGGCTACAAAGTGATCTCAAGGCCAGCCTGAACTGTACAGGGAGACCCTGTCTCAAAAAGACAAAAAAAAAAAAAAAAACCAAAAACCCAAAACCACACACAACCTGCCCCCCCAAATTATCTGGTAGGTAAAGCAGCAAAATACAGTCAGTCAGATTCAGTCAACTGAAACCAAGAAATGACATGGATGATAGATGGATGATAGAAAGAACAGGCAAGTTCTTCTTACAGATACAGTCCATGTGTTCAAGAAGATCAAGGAAATCATGAATATGTTAAGGACAGACAATGATGAAAACCATTCCAGATAGAATAAACTTATTAGACTCCACAAGAAAAAAGATTAGTAAACTTCAAGATATAATAATAGCAATAATCCAAAAGCAAAGTACACAGAGGGGAAACCCCCCCCCCCAAAAAAAATGAAGCATCAGTGGGCTGAAAGATTTTCAGCAGCCTATCACAGTTCCTGGCTTACAATGGTTCAACTCACAATTTTTTTACTTTCCCATGCTGCAAAAGTGATATGCATTCAGTAGAAACGCTTTGAATTTTTATGCATGACTCTCTCATGCTAGCCCATGACTGATCCCATTCAGCCACGTGATCGTGAGGGTAGACATTCAGTGCTGTACTCTACATGTACTGCGTTCAACAGGACATGACAGCCAGTGCTTCCTTACCAAAGGCTTGGTGTTAGCTGATTCTGCCCAACTATAGGTTCAAGTAAGTGGTCTGAGCATGTTTCAGGTGGCACAGGTGAAGCAGTGATGTTTGGTAGGTTAGGTGCATTACATGCACTGTTGACTTAGTTTCAACTTTGGGATATAACCCAGTATAAATTGAGCACCTATTGTGGGTATATCCTAGCAGGAGGGAGAAAACAGAAAAGTTACTTGAAGAAATAATGTCCAAAAATTTTCAAAATTTATGGAAACCACAGACCTGCAGATCCAGGAGCTCAACAAATCCTAAGAGAAGAAATATGAAAACTGCATCAAAGCACATCATAATGAAATTGCTTTAAAACAGTGATAAAGAGACTCTCTTAAAAGCAGCCAGAGATAAAGACCTAAAATGTACAGAGGGACAGATTTCTTATTCTAGTGGAGTCATATCTTGAAAACACTGGGAGACAAAACAAACTGTCAACCTGGAATTTAATACCTAGCAAAAATACATTTCAAGAAAATGAAAGTGCAGCAAGTGGATTCTGGAGAGATGCAGTTGGACACGCCTGTAATCTACCCTCCTAGGGAACAGAATTGCCAGCAGAATCTGACCCAACTCTTTGGAACTCTGGGGTCTCTTGAAGGCCTGCAACATCTGGAGGTGAGTTTAGAAAGTAAATTTAGGTCAGTCCTAGCTCTCAGCTCAGGTGTCAGAGCAGGGTCTGGGAGCAAGGGGAGGCAGCAGGACCCTGTCCTCCAAATATTTGGGTCTGCTTTCTGACCCCCAATTTCTGCTTATAATCACAGAGGTGCAAATACAGAGGCAGGCAGCTACTAGTGTACCCGCTACCCCCTTTTTGCACACACCCCCAGCTTTTGGCTGTTGTAACTTCCAGGGCATTGAAAAGGCCAGCACTCTCCCACACTTTTCATTTTTTTCTTTTGCCTATTTTGGGCAGCCAGACACTAAGGACTAAGGCATTCAAAAGTAGTTACATATATGGGGAAAATCAAAATGCCCAGAAAAAGAGGAAGATCAAAGGGCCTGGGGTGACCTTCAGTTTGTACCACAGGCTCATCCTCAGCATAGCAACAGCCTATAGGAAGCCAAAGGAAAGCCAACAAACCCCAGCAAATTCTGGGAGGAGAGAAGCTGATTTAGAGTTGCTGCATTACTAGGTTCAAATATTCAGTTAAAAAAAGAGACACACAAAGAAACAGGGAAGTATGTTTCATTGAAAGGAAAAGGTGAACCAAGAGAAAACACGATGGCAGACTTACAAGACTTTCAAACAGAAGTCTCTGAGACACTGGGGGTGCTAAAGGAAGATGTAGAGAAAGTCAAGAAAGTAATGTATATACAGAGTGGAAGTATCAACAAAGATCCAGAAAAATGCTAGAGCTAAAAAGTACAAGAACTGAAAGGGGAAGAAAAATCACCAGTGTGCTTCACAGGCAGATTTGAACAAGCTGAAGGATTAGTGAAATTGGGTTGGGGTACAGCTCAGTGGTAGAGTGGTGAGGCCCTGGCTTCCACCACCAGAACTAGAAAAAAAAATCAGTCAACTTGAAATTAAGACAAATGAAATGATAAGTCTGAGGAATAGAAAGAAAAAGGAATGAAAAAACTGTAACAGAACCTAAGGGACGTAGGGAACACCACCAAGTGGATGACTTATGGGAGTCCTAGAAGATGAGTGAGTGAAAAGAGCAGAGATTATTTGAAAAAAAAAAAAAAAAAAAGAAAACTTCCCACATTTTAACAAAAGACGTGAATATAAATAAACACCCAAGAAATTCAGCAAACTTCAAGCAGGATGAACTCAAAGACCCATACTAAGGCATATTATAATTAAGTTGTTGAAAGGCAAAGAGAATCCTGAAAGCATCAAGAGAGAAATGACTTGTCACATACAAAGGACTTGTAGTAAGACTGCCAGATTTCAAGTCCAGGGGTGGTGGCACAAGCTTGTAATCCCAGTACTCTGGGAGGCTGAAGCAGGAAGACTGCAAGTTCAAGCATAGTCTAAGCTATGTAGTAATTTAACAAGACTCTCAAAACACCGGCCTGGCGGTGGGGTTGGGGACAAACAAACAAACAAACCCACAGGCCCAAGGATATAGCTAAGTGCAAAAGCCCTGAGCTCAATTCCTAGTGCATGTAAAAAACAAAAAGATTGCCAGGGTGGTAGCTCAGAGGCACAGTGCTTGACTGGCAAGAGTAAAGCTAAGCATTTGATTCCTGGTGCCAAAAAAAAAGATTATCAGATTTCTTATCAGAGACTTTGAAGGCCAGACAATGGTACACTGATAGATTTAAAATACTAAAAGAAAAAGACCCTGTTGCCCCAAATTCCTATATTCAGCAAAAATGACCTTTAAAAGTTAGGGAGAAATGAAGATATCACGGATAAGAAGTGGGGAATGATTTCCCTCTAGGCCTATCCTGCATGAGATCATAAAGGGAGTCCTGCACAGTGTAAGGACACTATCAGACTGACTACTTTACAGAAGTCAAAGTTACCCTATAAGTGGTCTTCAATAAAAACTCTGCATCAAAGGGCACTGTCAGCTGATGGTGTAGGAGACCATGTGTCTGATAAGGATTAAGGCACAGAACACACAGAGCACTCCCAAAACTCAACAGCAAACCAGCCCAATTAAAAATGAGCAGACAGGGCTGGGGATCTAGCTCAGTGGCACAAGCACCTGCCTGGCAAGTGCAAGGTCGTGAGTTCGATCACCAGTACCAGAAAAAAAAAAAAAAAATGAGCAGACATCCTGAATACACATTTCTCCAAAGAAAGCACACAGACGGCCCATGAACACGTGGAAAGATGCTCAGCATCACTAGTCACTCGGAAATGCAAATCAAAAGCACAGTGAGAGTGTCTCACGCCTGGTAGCAGGGCTACTACAACAACAACAGAATGTAAGCGTTGGTGAGGGGGTAGGGAAACTGGAATCTTTGTGTACAGCTATGGGGAATGTAAAATGGTTCAGGCTTGGTGGAAAACAGTGATAAGGGTGAGATCTGAAATGTCCCCCGAAGTCCCATGTGTTCAGAGGTGACTGCAGCATGGGGGTGCTGTACTCAACACTGATTCATCCACTAATGAGTTCAGAGCTGAAGGTGCTGTTAGGGTTGAGGCCTGGTTGGAGGTGATCACTGGGGGCCGGGAGCGGCAAGGCTGTACCGTCTCCGGCTCCTCCCTCCCTCTCTGCTTCCTGGCTGCCACAGGGTGAGCAGCTCTCCTCTGTCACGCCCTTATCGTGCCGTCTCCGCCATGGAGCCAGCTGACTGAACCCTTTGAAGCCATGAGCCAAAACAAGCTCTCCTTTAAGTTGCAGGTGTCCAGTGTTTCGCTTAGTGATAGAAAAGTGCCCCATGCAAACAGCAGCTCTGCCTTTGGCTATACAGTAGTACCCCAGTTCAAGAATGCTTTTGTGAATAGTGTGGTTTACAAACGGAAGTACCTGGCGAAATTTTGTGTTTGTTTGTGAACTCTTCATCAGGTGATGAACATGACTGCGGCCATCTTTTCCAGAATCGTGGAACAAATTAAGTTTGTGAACCAAGGTACCACTGTACACCCCAAAGAACTGAAAGTAGGGTCTTGAAGGGTAATCTATACACCCATGGTCACTGCAGCAGTCAGTCACAATAGCTAAAATATGGAAGCATCACTGACGGCCATACAAGTGCATGGGATAAGCAAAATGTGGTATATACACGTAATGGAATGTTACTGCGCCTTAGGAAAAAATTTTGACACATGCTTCAACCTGAATGAACGTGGGGACATTGATGGTAAATGGTATAAACCAGTCACAAAAGGACAGCACTATGATTCCACTTGTATGAGGTACCTAGAATAGTGAAATTCATAGGGATAGAAAGTAGAAAGATGGGGAGGAAAAACAGGGAGTTATTGTTTAACAGAGTTTTGGTTCGGCAAGATCAAAAGAGTCCTGCAGATGGATGCTGACAGTTTTAGGGGACTTGGCCAGGAATGAATGGTTCAGCGGCGGGGGAGAAGCGTGCAAATAATTAAAGCATGAGGCAAAAATCCTGCAGGTTCTATGAGAGGTGGATAATTAAACTGGGGGACAAAAGCACACAGGCTGGGCAAGAATCAAGTGGTTAAACACGAAGGGTAGATTAGTGAAGCATGTTGCATCCGGCCACTGTCGGGCCCCTTTCCCCAAAAAAGCTGCTTAGCCTTGTGTTATGGTTGACATATTGTGTCAACTTGAGTCTAGAAGCTTAACTAAGTGACTCAGCAGTTCTACATTCTGGGGTGGAAAGGATGCCTCTTACCTTTCTAGGATGTTGTTCATTGTGTCATTTGAGAAGTTTAGGAGGTTAACTGTGTGACTCAGCAGGGAGCCAGGGTTCATACTTTGTATTCACCCTGAGCCTGTGCCAGAGGAGGGCCTGGAGATGGTGTGGGTGTGCAGGACCACCCCCTCGGTGGATAGGCTGCACACAATAAAAGGAAAATGAGAAAGGACTGATTGCTGGTTCTTTGGAGGAGCGCCACTCTTCGCCTTCAGCTTGGTCATCTCCTGGCTTCTGGTGCAGACTGTTTGGCTTCTGCCTGGGACTCCAGCCTTCTAGAGTAGAGTTTTGGCCTTCGTCGTAGATTCTTCAACATTCCGTCACAGACGCATCAGCCTCCTGATACAAACTTAGAGACACCGCAGTGAGCTCCAGGCCTTAGACTGGGCTCTTCAATCTCCAGCCGGCAGACACCCTCTGCATGCTTCCTCATCCAACTCTGTGGTTGACCATTGTAAGCCAAACTTACACTTTCTTGTACATTTCTATATCTTGTGTTATAACTGTTTCTCTAGTTAACCCTGACTGATACACCTTGAGACAGCCCTGGGCCCAAGCTGCTTTTCTCCGGCTTCCTTCTCTTACACTGACATTCTAAATAAAAGCCAAACTTTCTCAGCGTGGTGGCTTTTCTTCTCCACAGTCTCCCTGATGGCTGGGTGCTCTTGGTTTAGAACAGGTCCTCTGGGCCTCTTGGTGACTGAACCAAGTGTCATCTCCTAACAATCTTTCTCATCCTCTCTGCCACCTGCGGTCGCTCACTGCAACAGATGGTGATTACACAACTATGAATGTGCTCAATGCCACAGAACTGTGAGACTAAATATGGTTAAGATGGTAAATTTTGCCACAGTGTAATAAAATGAAAAGCCAGGCATGCAGGCAGGTGCACTCTTGTAATCCCAGCTACATCCTGGCTGAGGCAGGAGGATCAAAGTTCAAGGCCAGCCTGGGCAAGTTAGTAAGACCCTGTCTCAAAATAGAATAATAAAAGGGCCAAGTTGTGAACTGCAAACATGTACTGATAAGAATAAAAATTAAACATTGAATAACTGTAGCTTTGAAGGCTGGGAAAAGAAAGCACTGGAGATGTAACTCAGCACTCCATGGGTTTGATCCCCAGTACTACGTACACACACCAAAGACTGAGGATGGAGCGGGGCGTGGTGGCGCACGCCTGTAATCCCAGCACTTGAGAGGCAGGAGGATCTTTGCGAGTTTGAGACCAGCCTGGACTACAAAGTGAGCTCAAGGCCAGTGTGGACTGCATAGCGAGACCCTGTCTCAAAAAAGAAAAAGAAAAAAGAAAAAAAAAAGACGAGATAAAGAATTCCCAAACATTCAAAAGCTGAAAGAATTCAGTAGCAGAAGAGCAGCCACAATAAGGGACAGTAAAGGAAGTCTTTCAAGCAAAAGGAAAATGTCCCTGGATGGAAATCTAGATCCATGGAAAGGAAAGAGGAACATGGGATAGTAACTTTGTAGGTAAAATTAAACTTTTTGTGGTACTGGGCTTTCACACTGAACTACAACCCCTATCTTTTTTTGTTTTTTATCTTGAGACAGGGTCTCACTAACTTGCTAAGCTTCCTCAAGTGAGCTCAGACTTGCAGTCCTCCTGCCTCAGCCTCCCAGAGTGCTGGGATTAGAGTTGTATGCTGCCATGCTTGGCTTAAATTTTTAAAAAGTCTTTAAAAGATAGTTTATTGTTTAATGTAAGGATAACAGTGTTTATGAGGTTTATAACATATGATGAAGGATGAGAACAGCCCAAAGGCTTTAAATGGAAATGATGTACACATCCCAAATAAAGCATAGGTTGTCTGATTTTTTAAAAATAAAAACTTATAAAAATGTTTACAGTGAACTCATTTCAAATATAAAAATAGGGCTGGGGATGTAGCTCAGGAGGCTGAACCCATTTCAAATATAAAAACAGGGCTGGGGATGTAGCTCAGGAGGCTGAACCCATTTCAAATATAAAAACAGGGCTGGGGATGTAGCTCAGGATGTAGCTCAGGTAGGCTGCCGCCTACCTGGCAAGTGTGAGGCCCTGAGTTTGATTCCCGGTACCAAAAAAGAAAATAATAAAAAACAAAAAACAAAAAACAAAAAAAACCCTTCAAATATAAAAACAAAAGCTGGTGAAAAAAGTATAGAAAGTGCTCTAGCACACATCATCGATACATATTGGGCAAAAAAAGGTCTCAATAAAGGATACTACAGGGACAGGGTGTCATTTCATGGCGATAAAGTGCTTAGTTAAGTAAAAGGATATAAACCTAACTGGGTAAGCTTCAAAGTACATGTGGAAACTGATAAGATGGAAGAGAAAATAGACAAATCCATAATTACAGATTCAACCCTGCTCTCCATAAACAATAGAGCAAGAAGGTGGACTATCAGTAAACATCAGATTTAAATAACACTGTGAAGCCGGGGGTGGTGGCGCATACCTGTAATCCCAGCAACTGGGAGGCTGAGGCAGGAGGATCGTTCGAAAACCAGCCTAAGCTACAAAGTGAGTTCAAGGCCAGCCTGGGGAGCTGGGGATTTAGCTCAGCGGCAAAAGCGCCTGCCTGGCAAGCGCAAGGTCGTGTGTTCGGTTCCCGGTACCAGAGAAAAACCAAAAAAAAAAAAAAAACAAGGCCAGCCTGAACTGCATAGTGAGACCCTGTCTCAAAAAGACTAAAAACAAACAAACCAAAAAAACCACTATGAAGCAACCTTATCTAAATGCCAGCAGTGGAATCCTCACTATTTTCCAGTATACATGAAATATTTACCACGATAGGCCCTATCCTGGGTCACAAAACAAATCGTCATCAATCTGCACACAGCCCACCAAGCTGAAGAGATCGTATTGTGTCCATACAGGGGAGGACAGCTCAGTAAGAAAGTCACCCGTGATTCCTGCACAACACATGGGTGAAGCTAAAAACAGTTATGCTGGGTGAAAGAATCCAGACAAGAAAGGGTGTGTAGTGCATGATCACAGTTTTATAAAATCCTGGAAACTGCAGAAGAATGTGTACCGATGAAAAGCAAGTCAGTGCTTACCTGGGCATGCGGTAGGGAAGGTGACTCGCTTACTGTATTTTTGTGTGTGTGGTACTGAGGACTGAACTTCGGGTCTTTGGACTAAGTGACACCCCAACGCTTTCTATTTTTGGAGACACGGTCTCACTGAGTTGCCCAGGCTGGGTTCAAACTTGAGACCCTCCTGCCACAGCCTCTCTGAGTGCTGGGGTCATAGGTGAAACACTACCATCCCTGGCTGTGTTCACCGTCTTGGCTGAAGTGATGATTTCACAAGTGTAGACATATCAAAGGTCACCGAACAGTATGTTTCATGTGTAGTTTACTTTACATCAATTATACTTCACTAAAGAAATGCGTGGTGTAGTTTACTTTACATCAATTATACTTCACTAAAGAAATGCGTGTCTGTGCATAGACACGTATGTACCTCTGTGGAAGGCAGACTCATGCTCTGTGCTTGTCCTTGCCTAGAACCCCCACAACAGGAGTCCAACTGCAGTCAGAAGCCAGGAGTCGGACATCATTCACTACACCTGCACCCAGTCTTCTTCGAGCAAGTTAGGACTCTCGTCTGATTTTAAAACAGGGAAATCTGAGGTTTGTATTTATAGCTTGTCATGTCAGTTACACGCCACAGTTGTAGTGGTGAGCGGTGAGCACGATCACGAATCTATCGTGTCGAGAGAGCTCTTCTGCATGGCGTGATGGTGCAGGTTTGTAATACCGGGACTTTGGGAGGCTAAAACAGGGTTGCCGAGTTGGAGCCCAGCGTGGGTAATTTAGTGAGGTTCTGTCTCAAAACGGAAAAGGGCTGGGGATGTAGCTCAATGCGAAGGGCCTAGGTTCGATCCCCCAGCACCACTAAAAAACAAAACAAAACATAAACGAAGAAGAGCGAGCTCTTGTGCAGCTGTGGGGCCGCAGGAGACATAAGGCCGCCTCACGTGGACTTCGCACGCTGATGAAGTGGGGAGTGTGGTAAGCGAACGGCAGCAGCTCACGTTTAGTGGGGCTTTGCCAGCAGCCAGGCAGGTATCGGCTCACTGAATGCCCTGGGAACTCTGCAGCTCAGAGTGGTTCCCTCAGTGCCCGGGGTCACACAGCCAGTGAGTGTCGGAGCTGGGGGTCGGTGCCAGGCAGTGTGACTCCGGGGTGGCGCCTGCGAACACATGCCAGACTCTTCACACTCGGGAGGTGGGAGTGACAGGAAGGGCGTGTGGCTGATCCCAGGACAGACGGAGGGAAGCGGCTTCCGGGGCTTCCCTGGGCACTAACTGGTCAGGGAGCTCTTGTAACCATCCTGGTTGGAGGTGATGGTGACTGAGGCCGAGGTGGGGAGGCGGCCTCAGGGCCCGGCTTTGGAAGGTGGCGTGAGAAGGAGAGGGAAGGCACAAAGGTGAGGCTGAAATGTTGGTCTTGAGGAACCAGGGAAACAGAGCTGCTATGTACTGGGATGGGGATGGGCCGGGGTAGGGACAGGGGTGAGGCTTGGGGGCAGAATTAAGGGGCAGAGTGTGGGCGTGCAAGAGATGGCCAAGGAGACCCTGAGTGGTGACGGGAAGTGGCCAGGCGGGGGGCAGGGCTGCAGTCAGGGTGAGCTCCAGCTGGTGACAGTGGGAGCCACAGCATAAATATGATCATGAAACCATGAATATATGACTCTACGCTTGGTTTGTCATATATAATAATGATCTCCGGGCAGACCCAGGGGGCGATCTTTAAATCTTTGTTTTTGTCTTTGTTTTCTTGGTGGGGGTACAGAGCCTCTCAGTAGATGCAGTAACTTATTTCTCTCTGTAGTAACACAAATCTCAATATTTTATGCAGGTTAAAAGTAGTTCAATTAGGGGCTGGGGATTTAGCTCAGTGGCAAAAGTGCCTGCCTGGCAAGCGCAAGGTCATGAGTTCGAGTTCGGTTCCTGGTACCGGAGAAAAACAAAAACAAACAAACAAACAAAAAAAGTAGTTCAATTAGCTCAAAGGGGAAGGCCTCTATTTTCTAATTACTTATAATGTAAAAAAAATAGTTTTAATCCATAATGATGTAGACTATTTTGCTTTTTTTAAATGCAAAAGCCTCAGACCAAGAAACCTCTCTGGGATGACAGAAGTTCCAAAATGAATTCTAAGCCTACAGGGAAAGGGCTGGTTTTTTTATCTGAAAATGGTGAGTATTTTAACTGGAGAACTGCAGTATTTATGAACACTGCTTGCTTATAACTTGTATAAAGGTTATGAAACTTTACCAGCATCTTTCTTATCAGCTGGGACAAGAAACTGAAAAGGAACATTCAGAAGTCAAAAAGGAAAAAAAAAGTTTCAAAAGAAAGTAACAGATGAAAAACAGGTTAAAAAAAAAAAATCTTAACATTGTAGGAATTCC
Organism: Chinchilla lanigera; assembly: GCF_000276665.1. Classification (NCBI taxonomy): domain Eukaryota; kingdom Metazoa; phylum Chordata; class Mammalia; order Rodentia; family Chinchillidae; genus Chinchilla; species Chinchilla lanigera. Next base: position 13,835,850 of record NW_004955460.1, read on the forward strand.
TTGAAAGACACTAAAGCAACAAGACAAATACTATAATCTCTACTTTTAGAACATGTCTATCCACTGAAGAGATTTAGAATTTACACATATTCATAGGACATCTGTAAACCTGGGGAAATGACCAGAACTACAACACTGAGAGAAATTCTATCATAAAAAATACTAGGAAATTTTGTGTGTGTGTGTGTGTGTGTGTGTGTGTGTATTTGAAGAGGGCCAACATATGGGAAAAAAAACAGGTTACAGTTACATATACATAATTTTTTTCAATTTACAATTTAAGAAGACTAAAGCACTGAACTTTACAGATCTTAGAAAGGACTTGAGTAGACAGAAACCCCACTTACCCGGCAGTGTGCGGTACTGCAGCAGGGTAGACTGTCCCCAAAATAATGTGCAGATGTAATTCCAGCTCCAACTAATCCCAATCCCAGTAGTTTTATGTATTTCACTAAATTATTGTAGTGTTCATTTGGAAAAAAATAAAAAAGCAGAAACAGATATAAGAATATAAAAAGAAATCAAGAGAGTAATTTTAGTTTTAGATATTAAAACATACTGAAAATGTAGAGCTACAAACTAGTTCTGGCAAAAAATAGGCAGACCATGGTAAATACAAACACAAGTATTTCATCTATGTAATAAAGTTTATTTCTCCCTAGTAAAGATGTACTGCTTAATAAATGGTGCTGGGATTGGCAAAGTTTGGGGAACAGATTCAGATGTATTAAAGAGTTGTTACAGTAGAACTTAGAACCATAAGGACTAGAAGTATATAAAGGTGAACATTTTATATACTTAGTGCTGAAAAGTCCTTTGTAAGTGCAAAAACTATAAAGAAAAATACATTGAAACTACTACTTCAAAATCTGTTTTTGATAAAAGAATCAAAAACAAAATTTAAAGTCAAACAAATTGGGAAAAGTTGAGAAAGAGTAGTATTTTTTAAATACTAAGAACAAAAAAAGATAAAAACCAGGGAAATATCTTTTCACAAAACCTAAGTGACTCATGAATGTATTTTTAAAAAATGCAACTTCACTGATAACCAAGGAAATTCAAATTAAAATAACAAAATAAAAGATTGTCAAAAGAAAATGATGCTAGGTGTGGTGGCACATGCCTGTCATCCCAGCATTCAGGGAGGCTGAAGCAGGAGGGCTGCCAAGTTTGAGTCCTGCCTGGGCAACTTGGAAAAGGGCCTGTCTCAAAATAAAAAATTAAAAATGAGCTGAGGATGTAGCTTAATGGAATGACCCTGGGTCCAATCCCGTGTAGTGCCAAAAAAAAAAAAAGAGAGAGAGAGAGAGAGAAAAATAATGGTAATTATAGTAGTGATCTGAGAGAAAAGTATTTTCAATCATGCATTGCAGACGGGATTAGAAAGTGGTTCAATCTTTCCAAAAAGCAGTACAGAAATAAGCTAAGAGGACATGCACCAGAATGTCAAGGGCATTTTGCTTGCACTAGGAAAGGCAGATGTTTTACAGTGCTGTATTTCCTGCCGTGCTTGGAACAGGGCTTCCTACATAATAGATACCCAAGTTGTTCACGCCACTTCTCTGTGGATGGTACGGTCATGGCTCCCCTTTTGCAGAGGAAGAAACTGGGCAGAGTTGCTACCTTGCCAGGCGTGCTAGGAGCAGCACAGCTGGGCCATGAGGCTCACACAGTTGAGGTCTGTAGGGAACAGAGGCTGTGCAGGACCCCTGGGCCCCAGTCCCCGGAGCTGTTTTCACAACTTGCCACCCATACCTCTATGCACCTCACTCACCCAAGCCTGAGCCTGCCGGGGTCCGCGTGGGGGGCGCACACGCAGGTCTCCGTGAGTCTCTGAACACCGCGGTATGAGGCATCGCGGCTCTTCCTTCGCTCGTTTCACTCCAGGCTCCTGCAGCGGAAGGCAGACGTGGGGTCCACCCAGATCCTACCTTCCCGTGGCACTCGGTCTCACCTCCACTAGCGGAGGAGCCCGGGTGCAGACAGAATCCACTTACCTTTGCTCGGCTCGGTGTTAAAATTCTCCAAAGACAGTGTAAGCAAGAGCCAAGAGAGGGTTTTCCCCAATACACGGAAGACAAAGCTTCAAACCAAAATACTTGAACTATTTAGGAAGAAAGATGAGGACAGGTAGGAGGCAGCTCCAAGGCAGCATTGACAATCACAGTCGCGTCCACTGTACACCCACTTCGCCCCATGTGGCCACCGAGGTGCTCTGCAGGACCCTCTGTCCTCGCCTCCCCAGGCCCTGAGCTGCCCCTCCTAGAGGGACAGCCCCCCCCCCCGAACTGTGCCACACGCTGTGAGAACAACCTCCTCACGCACGGCGGGAGTGCATTCAGGCTCATTCTGACAAAACTTTATTTCAGGGAAACACGAGAAGTCCAAGGAGGACCAGAAGGAAAAGCTCCCCATGTGTGACAGTAACGTGCACATCTTCTTTGTGAACACCCTCTTCCAAGCCCACAAACGCCAGGAAATGCTCAAGGAGAAGGTGAAGGAGCACCGCTTGCAGGAGGCAGCGCTGGCTCAGCAGAGGAAGGCGGAGAATGAAGAGCTGGAAGCCAGGTACAGGTGTCGCGCGCCCCTGCTTTGCAGCACGTGCTCAGCTGGCTTGTCCGACTTCCATCGGAAGCATCAGGACCTCATGCAGGGTCTGAGACCCGAGGAACGAACACAGCCCGACATGGTGGTGCCCGCCTAGGATCCCAGTACTTTGGGAGGCCGTAGCAGGAGGACTCCAAGTTTGAGCCCCACCTCAGTAACTTAGGAAGACCCTGTCTCAAAATAAAAAACTAAAGAAGGGCTGGGATGTAGCTCAGCCCTGGATTCAATCCCTAGAAACAAATGAAACAATAAATATCTGGGTTCTGCTGCCACCATAGCGTCCAGAACCTTTAGCGCTTCTGAGTGATAGGAGCATCTTTTCTTGTAATTGAGTCCTAGTGCCTGGTTCCAGACACCAGGGCTTCTTGGACTCTGGAGCCTCTGAGGGTACAAGAGTGTCTCTGGTACACTGATAGCCAGTAAGATGACAGTAGTGGGTCCCTAGATCACTTTGCACAAGGTAGGGGTGGGAGAGGGCTGGTTGCCAAAGGACTCAACTACGTGCTTGGAGAGTTAGAACTTTCCACTCTGCTCCCTTGACCACTGGGGAAGAGGGGCTGCAGCCTAGGTTTTATTACTGGTGGCCAATGGTCTCATCACTCACGCCTCCAAAGGAACCTTCACCCAAACGCTGAACAGTGGCTGCGGCTTCAGAGTTTCTAGGTTGGTGAACACATCCTCATGGCGGGAGAGTATCCCAAACTCTGCAAGGACACACTCCCCCATGATGGGACTCTATGGACCTTACCCTTTGTATGTTTTCATCGGGCTGGGCTTTTCTTTTTTGTAATGGGGACTAATCTCAGGGCCTTCACATTGAGCTACTTTCCCAGCCCTTTTTACTTTGAGACAGGGCTCACTAAGTCACTAAGTTGCCCAGGCTGGGTTTAAACTTTCCATCCTCCTGCCTCAGCCTCCCAGAGTGCGGGGATTATAGGCCTGCACCACCACACCTGGCCTGGCTGCTCATTTTTATTCTTTAGCATATCCTTTAAAGTACATGTGTGTTTTCCTGAGTTCTGTGAGCCATCCTCGCGTCTTATGGAACCTGAAGAGGCGTTCACAGGCACTTCCAATCCATTTGTGAGCTTATTGGTCACAAGTACAGGAGGCCTAGACTTGCCACCGGCATCTAGGGTGGGGTGGCCTGGTGGGATCTGTGTTAACCCCAGGTAGACAGTGTCCAAATGAACAGAATGTGGGATGCCCCACTGGTGGAGGGCTGTGGTGGGCGCGGGAGAAAACCCTTGTGGCATCTGTTAGAAGCGTTGTGGGGAGTCAGTCCTCACCTGGTCCTGGGAGCTCGCGGTCACCGTAGATGCCAGGGCTGTGCTCCGTGTCTAGGCAGTGAGTGCATCTTTCCCAGAAGCTCAAATGGAGAGGGAACAGGAAGTGTGTCCAAGAGCACAGGCCCCCGAGGAAATCTGTGCAACTGAAATCCAGCCCTGCCCCTTGGCTGTCCGGGACCTCGGGCAGGGTCCTTCCTTCACGGCGTGCCTCCGTCTGTTCACCTATACAATGACAGGACATCTCATGGGGCTTGTCAGGCGTCAGATGCAGGCCTGGGACACAGTCGGCCCCCAGAAATGCGAGCCCACCTTTGCAGTCACCTCGGGGGCTCAACTTTGTGTGGCCGTGTGCATCCCAGCGCAGACACCTGCCCTTGGCCATGTGCAGAAGGCGGGGCTCTGTGACAGAGGGAGATTGCCCCGGAGGCCTTTCACAAGGCCACAGAGAGCTGCACAGATCACCTTAGATACACAGAGCTTGGATCTAGAGGACTTCATTCACTAAATTCAGGCAGTGACTGTGATTTAGTCTTGCTCACAAGCACTGTTGAAATACAGAAGTGAAGGACTTTATTTACGAGCTTAGAGCTGGTTTTGGATTTTCATAAAAAGAAGCGTTAACCTCTCATTTTGCCTCTTAGGCTGACTGTCTTAAGGGAGGAAGAGGCCAAGAGACAAGACCTCGAGATCGACATCACCGTCCTCAAGGAGCCCATGGACCTCCCGGCCTCCTGCCCGCCCCTCACGCCGAGCTCTCCCAAAGAGGACATGGCTGTGCCCCAGGCCAAGTCCAGCCCGAGTAAGAAGAAGAAGAAGTAAGGGCGCTCGGTGCTGCAGGCTGGCCGCGAGGACCGCACACAGCAAAGCTCAGACCCGTGAGAAAACTCCGCTCCTCACGGTCCGACACAATCCCGGTCTGGGTCTGCTGCAGCGAGATGTCTTCTGCAGCCGACCGCTGAAAGGCCTGCACGTTAATGGGTATACAGTAAATGTGTTTTAAAAAATCAAAGTGACGTCGTGATGATTAAATTCAGAGTCTGCTAAGACAGATCAGAGGCAGTGCGGCGGGGAGGAAGGCATTCAAACCTTCCTTCTGACGCCTTTGCCTTCTCTGTGTCCCTCACGTGCCACCTCCCGTGGCCTCTCCCGTGGTCCTTTCCCACCAATGCCCACAGCACTCTTTGTCCCATTTGAAAAATGCCACGCAGCAGCAACTCTGGGTAGCAAGATAAGGAGCAGGCCGTCGGTGGGCAGCTCAAAACACTTCTTGTCTCTGCCAGAAAATTTTATAGTTAATAATTTATATTAAAGTTTAAGAGCAACCACCGAAGGAATGAGAACATAATCAGAAACTTCTGCACCAGCAGCAGGAATATAGGAAATCATCCAGCAGAAAGCTAGAGGGGAACATGACCGAAGAAGGGGATGTGAGCAAGGAGCAGAGAAGATGGTAAAGGGCGCGTGCGCCTCACCGCCACAGCAAGCACATCAACACTCCTCCCGCTCCCGCAAACACAGACAAGTACATGGCACTAACAGCCAGAAACAGTGCAGTGTCACTCTTTTCAAGAGAAACATTTTAAAACGACATGGGAGGAAAATAAAGACAGAAAGATGGGCCAGGAGCTGACCGGAATAGCAAGCAATATTACGGACAAACCAGCTTAGAGCGAACACCTGCACCACATAGCAATCAAGATAATGGTACAAGGACAGCTTGATGCACGGACGTCTCATCAGCCATGCAGAGCTGACAGGATCCCTGGAGGAGCTGCCTGCAGCGTCACGTCAGGAAAGACAGCAGGAGACATAGTATCAGCAAAGGCACAGATAACGTAAGCAATGAAGCTACAGTCTGAATACATAGCTAGGAACCAGAATGCAACAGAGAATAAACACCGCCAGAAACACATTTTAGGTTAAAAAGTACAACTGCAAATGCCGCATGGTGGACCATAATCCAATGCCAAGGCAGTAGCTGAGTCTGAAGAAAATGCACACAAGAAAGTGAGTGGAAATTCAAAACCGCAGCCTTAAAACTGGTGTGCTGGCTTACAGCTGTGATCCCAGCACCTTGGAGGCTGAGGCAGGAGGATCACAAGTTCAAGCTGAGCCTGGACAACTCAGTAACTTAGCAAGACCTATTCTCAAAAAAGTTATAAAAGGACTTGGGATGTAGCTCAGTGTGAAAGCTCTGGGTTCAATCCTCAGGACCATGACACAAAAACAAAAAATAAACAAAAACTCTGTAATCATGAGGAATAGAGGCACTCATAATGGAAACTTGAGATTATTTAGGACCAACAAAAATACTACAAACTTACGAAGCTGCTCCTCTCCCTAACATCAAGGGCCCACATAGATTAGGTGAAAGGGACTGTGGAGTCACTTTTTCACCCACACCAAAAACTAGGTTAAAGAAAATTCAGCCAGAATTCACCTCCACGGTGAAGAGACACCCAGCACTGTGGCTCCTCAGGATCCCCTGCGCTGTCGAGGAACCTTTCTGTTTTGACAGTGAGTAGTTTGAATTCTCTGTAGTAGATGTGATCTAAAAATTTAAGAGGTAGCACTGAAGATAAAAAAGTCTAGCAATTTATTTGGGTCAATGAGGAAAGAATGCCAGTTCTAACCAAAGGTTGACTGAGGTGTTTTTTTTTTTGGTACTGGGAATCGAACTCAGGACCTTGCGCTTGCCAGGCAGGCACCGTGCCACTGAGCTATATCCCCGGCCTAAGTTTTTTTCTTTTTTGGTACTGGGACTCAAGCTCAGGAACCTGCACTTGCCAGGCAGGTGGTGTGCCGCTGTGCCGCTGAGCTACATCCCTGGCCCCACGGACTGAATTTTTAAAACCCCGGAGCACAAGCCAGGAACCCAGAGGCCAATGTAGACTACAAATCAGCAACAAAAAAGACTCACTTCAAAACCAGAATTTTAAAAACTTTTAAAGAATTTATTAGTCTTATTTTCCAGTAAAATATTCACATAATGTCAAAAGAATGAAATGATATATAGCCAACTATCTTTAATCAATTCCACATAAATATTTAAAATCTAAAAACCTCAAGGGATCATCAGACTGAGTAGAAATTTGATTCTTCAAAGCAAGTATTGCTTTACTATTGTCATTAATCCAGTCAATAATATGACCAATAACTTGCAATGGTAAACAAAATGTTCGCTGAGTTTTTAAAAGATGTTTTCGGTGAGCCGTTGTCAGTCAGTCCAAGAAGAAGATGTTACTGAACTGCGTGGCACAGAGCTTTTTTACTTCTTCTGCAAAGAGAACAGAAAACGGTGTGTAAGCAATGGAGATTTTTTTACTTAAAACGTGACATGATACTTACATATTAGTATTTTAAATTCTCCGGGAATAAAGTGGAAATAAAGTATCTGCATTGATTTTGACTTTAAATTCCAGAAATCTAGGCAAAAAATGTTAACAGATTTGGGTTTGGAGATCCCTAACCCACAAGACCTCAGTACTCCCCAGTACGCTGAAACCCAGCTTCCCTGGGCCTGAGACTTAGCCTAGTGAGAAGAGTACCGTGCCTGAGATGCCCACAGGCTGGCGTGTGAGGAGTGCAACATCGCAGATACGGTCGATCTTGAGAAATCCCAGGGAGTGTTATAGGAACTCTGGACCCAGCCTTAAGTTGGACCAAGTGCTCTATAGAGTATAATCTTGATTTTACTAAATTCGCATTTTATTTTATTTTTTAGTACTGGAACGTGAACCTAGGACCTTCACACCGAGCTACATCCCCGCTACCTTTCCCCAGACTGGGCTCAAACTTGAGATCCTCCTGCCTCAGCCCATCGGAGTGCTGGGATTACAGGCATGAGGCACCAAACTCAGCTTAAATTCTCATTAAATTAGGCATGTACTACTGATATTCCTAATGCACACAAATACCAATACAACTATTAATATAAACAGAAAAATTTAGTAAGCCCTAGAACATAATGAAAAAAATCCTCACACCTCACTTTCCTCATGGTCTGCTTGTGGAGTGCATCTCCCCAACCTGCAGGCTGCCTGCTCCAGGAGAAAGGAAGAGCAGCAAAGTGGCCCAACCCCCGCCCTTCCCCCGGGGCCATGGTCCTCAAGTCCCCCAAAGCCGCTGCCCAGCCACACCAGGGAGGCCAGCACAGCCACGCTGGCCAGAGGGGGAGAAAACCTGTGTACTCCACTCTGCCAGTGCCCAGATGCACACAGCTGGAGCCGCCACACGAATCTAGCACTCTGTACGGAAAAGCAGCGTGTTCACCACACTTTTTATGTGAACGGTATTTTTAAATGCAGCATGCAAAGCCATGGGATTCTTCTTAGCATTATAGAAAATAATTTTCACCACTATCAAGTTTCTTGTACTACAGGGGATAGAAAAATCTACAATGGAGGCATCCGGTTAAAATTTCAAGTCATTTGTTTATCATGCTTCTTGATATACCAAGGAGTTAAAAAACAAAACAAAATGGCAGCACTAAAATTCTGCTCAAATATTAAATCCTGTTTACCATTGACTTCAATCAGGTTTGCATTTTTTTGATTCAAAATAACATACAGCTCCCGCTGATCCGACTTTTTCCCAACCACCCAGTAATCACTCATGGCTTTCACAATGATTTCTTCATCTTCGTCCGCTCTGTAAGACAAGAGTGTCACAAGGCACGCTTATTACGTACACAGCCAGACAGCGGGAAAACCCCCCACATTCCCAAGCGAGAAACAGGGCAGGGATGGTCATTCCCGAAGCTCAGGGCGTCGCGTGGGGGTGCACAGGGACCTCTGGGTTGGGGTGTGTCTGGAAGCGGCGCAGGGAGCGCAGCCAGGCTTGAGCCCCTTGAAGGGCTTTGGGTCACTGAGTTTTGAAGACGATGCCTTTACTATCTCTCGTTAGAAAGGGCACAGCTCGTCTGAGTGGTCGGGACTACCTGGTAAAATCACTGTTGATGTCACCTAGAATCTTCATCAGATCCGGGTGGACAGACGTAAGTGACACACTGGGCGTTTTCCTCATGTGAATCGTGCTCTTCTCCGCCAAGTTCATGTGGTTGAAGTAGATAAACTTAAACTGGGGCTCCTTCTCAGACCTGCAAACACGGCATGAAGACGGTGACGCTGCAAGAACTCTCACCCACACCACACAGCCGCACTGCGGCTTTACAACTAGATGGCTCAGGCCTTGCACTTTCAGTGACGGGACCATCGAGTTAAGAACCTCAGTTTGGTAACGTGAAACCGGCTCTCCAGTTGTAACTGATGCACTACCCAATGTGACAGAAGTTTCCAGAAAGCTATTTTTTAAACGCCAAAAATATTTAACCATTATATGATGATTTTCTACATAAGACTATTCTTCTAAAATGCAAATGAGGGCCGGGGATATATAGCTCAGTGGCACAGCACCTGCCTGGCAAGCACAAGGTCCTGAGTTTGATTTCCGGTATTCCCCCACCATCCCCCGAAAAAAGGAAATAAAACCCAGATAGGCTATTTTTCATCTAGTGGAAAAGTCAGCCCTGTGGCCAAATCTGGCCATTTTCTAAATAAACTTTTACTGGAACACTGCCGTCCCCACACACTGATAGGATGTCTATGCTGCTTTCAAGCTAAAATCAGAGTTGTGTACTATTTGGTCCTTACAGAAAAGTCTGCTGACCCAATTTAGGGCAGTGACATCACTTAACAGTGTGAGGGAATGAATGAGGCGTTGCCTGTATATTATTGTGCTGCACGTCTGAAGTTTACAGTAACAAAACTTTCCATTAAGCAGGGTGTGGGGCACACGTATGTAATCCCAGCATTCTGGAGGCTGAGGCAGGAAGACCTAGAGTTGGAGGCCACCCTGGGTTACATTGTTCAGATCATGAGCCCTGTGTGGTGGTGCATGCCTATAATTCCAGTACTTGGGAGGCTGAGGCAGGAGGATCACTGTGCGTTCAAGACCAGCCTGGGCTACACAGTAGTTTACAGCCAGCCTGAACTGCACAGCACCTGTCTCAAAAACAAACAACAGTGGAAACACCCCCACCGCCCAACAAACCATCCAATTAACATACAACTTTCTCATCATTCTCAGTGTACATCATGCTGAAGTGTACTTTTCTGGTAAAGTAAAACATTTTAATTGGTATCTTCTCTTCCCTTCCCCTTCTATGCCTACCCAATCCTCCCTGATGGTACTAGGGATCAGACCCTGGGCCTTCACACTGCGTTACATCCCTGTGTCTTTAATTGTGTTATGCTGGCACAGGACTTCATCAAGTTGCTCGGGCTGGGCTTGAACTTGTGATCCTCCCTCCTCAGCCTCTCAGAGTGCTGGATTACAGGCGAGGGCCACCAAACCTGGCTTCCTTTTTCTTTCTTAAACTGACTGGGTGCTGCTACTCCAGTCTGTCCCAGATTAGAGCTTTCAACCTTCTGAGGGAATCTTGGGGACAGCTGGGCCACACAGCTCGAAGGGTGCCTGTCCCTCCCTTTCACTGTGCTCTCATATACACATCCTGGGCTGGAGGAGCCGGAGCTTGGCCTGCACTGAGCTCAGCATCCTCCGCCTCCTTCAGGGCCAGCAGCCATGCTCTGGAGAGCTGAGGGTGCAGAAACTCGACAGTGGACAAGTGGGTTACTACTGTGATACTTCACATCTAGGCAAGAAAAAAATGGGGGTGAGTTAGCTTCCAGGACAATGAAAGTAAAGTTTTATAAAACCAGAGTTTGTTTTTGGTAGGCCCCTAACACTAAGAAAAGCAGGTGTAAGAAAAACTGGTTAGAAAGATGAAAACTTAAAAAGACACATGGAAAGAGTTACAATTTAGTTGTCTGGACAGACAAATAACAAATTGCTTCTGACTGCTTTGTTTATTCTGAAACATTCCCTGTGGCTTTCCTCCTTCACCCATTTGTAACACATGAAATGTGTTCATTTCTTTTGTACCCCTAAATTGGAATTAAATTAGAAGTATTATTTAGGGCCGGATCTGGTGGCACATGTCTATAATCCCAGCACTTGGGAGGCTGAGGCAGGAAGATCACCACCAGCTGAAGGCTAGCCTGGTCTATACAGTGAGTTCAGAATCAGCCTGAACTACATAGCAAGACACTGTCTCAAAAAAAAAAAAAAAAAAAAAAGTTCTTTAGGTAGTTAAGATAGGCAAAGGAATATGGAATCTTTCTAATCTCCTTTTTATGAAGTATAAAAATAGGTCTGGAAAACTGCTATTTACAAAACATTATTGATTAAACAAGGAGACATCTGCTCACACTCAAAACTTAAGGATAATTTCTTAACCTTTGGTCTTACTAGTGATAAAAATTAAGATCCACCTGTGTATTGATTTTGAAATAGCAATAGTTGCATTTACCTGGTATCTTACCCGAAGAGTTAAAACCAAACCTTTTAACCACTTTTTAAGCATCAAAATATTTTAAAAAGCAAAATCGTATACATTTCTTGCCTTCTTAAAGAGCATACTATACACAGTTAACTATGTGAGTGTAGGAAACTCTAAACAGTAATTATTTCAAAGTTTTGCATTTGGGCGGAAACAAAGTTCTGGGTAAAGGTGGGGGTCTGCAAAGACAGAGCAGAGGAGAGCTTGGTTGCTAAGAAGATTACCATTTTAAAAAGCCAAGTACTTTACACTGGCACAGTAGGAAAAATGTCTTGAGAAAATGTGAGTTCCAGCAAGGCTCCATCCTTCCAAGGCTCAAAACTGCAAAAGTGAAGCACTCTGTTTGAGAAGAGAACCCTAGGGAACCCTCTTGAAGACAGGCTACCTAGGGAATTAAGTTCCTAAGGTTCAATTCACCATGCTGAGCCACTCAGGGACTTGGAGGCTGGTGTAGCCTTGATGCAAAAGGACTTGGCAATTGGTACTATTCCAGTTGGTAGCAGACTGGCACATGCAGAATGCAAGAGTTATGGGGTCAGGGAGGTTTCCACTCAGATGTCAGAAGGCAGCCTGGAAGGCCAAGCATTGTCCCCCTGAGAGTGAGGCAGTAGATTAGGGCACGGCAGACTGACTGGGGGGAGTGGGAATGATCTGTTACTCACAAAGTTCTAGGACACATGCGCAGAACATTTTCCAAAACCCTGCACCTGGAACCAATCAGAGAGTGCTATCTTCAGTTCTTCTCACGAGAACTCAAGCAGATTTTGGATAGGTCAACCTAGACCATACATCAGCCTGAGAAGTGGGAGATACAAAAGACAGCCACCACTGCACTCTTGGCCACTGTGCTCTTTCTTTCACAGTGGTCCACTCTTACCCTGTAGAGTGCACTTCTTTTCCTACTTTTAGTTGGCTCAAACTTACTCTGCAGACTATGTTTCTTTTCTTACCTTTAATAAATGCAAATCCTCGCTACCTTGTTTTGTTCAATTCTTAGAAAAACAACAGTATCACATTAAAGGCACCGATGTGAAAGAAAAAGGATAAAACCATTAGAAACAGGCAAAGGACACAGAGGGGCAATGTGTAAGACAGAAAAAAGCCAATGACCCATGAAGGGACACTTGGCCTCAATGTCACCCATCAAACTGTGGAAATGCAAAGTACACATGGAAAGGGTGCTGGTGGCAGAACTGGTAGGTGGTAAAATGGCACCCTTGTGGGAAGTGACCTGGCAACAAGTACCCACATCTTAAGTGCTCTTTCCTTTGCTGCTGAACTCAAATCTAGGGTTTTATCCTCAAAAGATAATGCAGTGCACCAGATCTGTCCACTACAGAACTGACCACAGCACTAAGAACAGCCGACCCCAGGTTGCCCACCAAACAGGAACATGGTTAAACAAACCACAAATTGCCCCTCTGTGTCCTTTGGCTGTGTGTGACATCTATCAGTGGTATATACCAGGATGCCACTGAAGATATAAGAAAGAGCATCCCCATTTACTGATTTTATATGTTTGTGTTTTTTTTTTTTGTTTGTTTTGTTTTTTTTTGTCTTTTTGAGACAGGGTCTCACCATGCAGTCCAGGCTGGCCTTGAGCTCCCTCTGTAGCCCAGGCTGCCCTTGAACTTGTGATGATCCTCCTGCCTCAGCCTCCCAAGTGCTAGGATTACAGGCATGTGCCACCATGCCCAGCTGTGCTGTATTTTTTAAAGCTCTAGATTTATGTCACATTTATTTTAAAAGCATCTATGTTAACATATTTAACACGTTTAGGTATAAGTTTAAAAAGTGGAAAATAATTAGCTAAGATTTCCAATATTTGTATATTTTTAAAGAAAGCTACAGACTTTTGTTAAAACCTGTGGTAATTTTAATCTGATGTTACTTACTACATTTAAACAAACAGACCCAAACACAGACTTATCTTCAACCCCAGACTTCATGTTCAAGCAGAAGCCTTTCAGGAACAGGGGGAAAGAGCTACCTTTGTGTGTCACAACATGGAAGTTGGAACACTGCATCTATACAGCTGAGATTTCGCCCATGTCCTATGCTAAGTAACAACTCTTTTGTCTCAGAACCAACTTTAATGGTTATCAATACCTTCCATCACTTTAATTTGAATTAGGTATAATTTTTTGTTTTTGTTCTGTTTTCTGAGAGTCTATGTAGTCCAAGGTGGGCTCAAACTTTTATTTCTCTTGCCTCAGGAGTGCCAGGTTCACAGCCATACATCACTGTACCTGCAGCAAAATTCCTTCTGGTGTGTATCAAAACTCATACTGAACAGTGAGTTGGGTTGCACAAGAGGATTTTTCATACCTGTCCATAAGTTTTAGTCTGCAAGTTAGACCAAAACAGACACAAGTACTACTATATTTTTAAATTTTGTTTAAAAATAAAGGCATAAATTATCCTCAAACCAACAAAAAAAAACCCAAAACAACCACTGGGTTCAATTCCCAGTACTCCAATACATACATACATAAATACATGTCCTTGAGAAGAAAACCAAGGTGCCACAAAAAAGACATCAATACCAAATTAACCTACTTCCTGTTGTTCTTAGAAGGGTGGATACCTCGACTTTCTGGGGAGCATTCAAAGACCAGATTCAATACTGCACACTATGCCCTAAGAACTGCCGTCTGGAGTTTGCTAGTGAGGGCTTCAGCTGAGAAAGCAGAAGGGTACTGAGGTTGTGGGAGTGTTCTGGGGCCAGGAAGGCATCCTGCTTCTACCCTGCTCCTCCAACATCGCCCAGGGGAGCCCTCTAGGATCTGCCTTCACTAGCCTAAGAAAAGGGAGGTCCCAGGACTGGGGCATAAGTTGGTCTGAAGAATCTCTAGAAGAAAAACACATCTTTTGTATCCAAAAGGTTTTATCTTGAGCCAATTAACAACTGTTGTCTGGCAAGCAATGGCTCCTTATGCATAAAATCTTGGGTGCATCGAGAACTATCTTAAGATCAATTTTCAATAAGAACATTTCTAAAATTCCTGCTTTTGCATGCATGCCCCTTAATTGTACCATGTTTAGTTTACTATCCAGTTTTCCATGCACCCTATCTTTCAATGGACTAGTGACATGGTACAGTGGTTCTCTTAACAGTCAATAAACCTCGTCCTCGATGATAAAAAGACGTACAATATGCACGAACATGCTAACTGCAGAATCTAACTTGGAGTTGATGTGTGTCCAGTATAATTTTCATAATAAAATGTCAGAGAACTGCTTAAGGCAGGATAATTAATACCCAAGGCCCTTTCTTCAGGTACAATTGCAAGGAGGTTTAAACCTTACTTGCCAAGTAGAAGGTTCCTGAAGGCAAGTTTTACCCCTGGATAGCTGACTTGGGACTTGAGACATCTACAGAAAGCACAGGCAGAACAGTAACCACGTCCAGTGACCTCCCCAGGGTTCTGGGGATGGTGTTCACTGTACCCCTCCGTCAGTTCATTCATAACCCGCTGTGGTGGACTGACAACTGGTGGTCAACTTGTAACACCCAGCTGAACTGAACCAGCGTGGTGCTGTGTGTGTGTGTAGGGGAGGCACCTGAGGATTGTTGCCAGTAGCATAAAAAGGAGAACTGGAGAGGAAGAAGTGGGGCTGCTGGTTCTCCTGGAGGAGCTCGTCAGCTGGCTTCCCTGGTATGTTCTCTCTGTCAGAGGAGCTCAGCACCTTGTTGTCACTGAGAGTGCTATGGTTCACGTTGGGGGACCTCTGGTCCTTACTTTGTGATCGCTTCCTGGCTCTGGAGGGAAACATGGCGCACTCTTCACTCTTGTAGAGGAGCTTGTCACGCTGGCTTTCCTGACATGAACTTGGCTGTTCACACTGTCAGAAAAGCTTGGGACCTCGCTGTCACTGAGGATGGCTGTGGTATTTTTTGAGGGAGCTCTGGTCCTTACCTTGAGGGTTGCTTCCAGACTCCAGTGCAGATCCCTCAGCCTGCTGGCACAGATCCTTTATCCCACTGATACAGACTTTCTAGCTCCCATCCCTGACCTCGGGGCCTTCCCAGTGAGGATCCATGAAACAGACTTGCATGAGACATTGTCATGGGCTCTAGGCCTCTGGCTGGACTTGTGGGGGGCACCGTCATGGGCTCTGGGTCTTCAGCTGGGCTCACACAGGACACTGCTGTGGGATTCTTTGGGTCTTTAGTGTGTGAAAAGATTTCTTGCACTCTTTTGTACTTGACTCTTTGGGTGACTACTATAAACTAATCCTATAAATTGTGTGTCCTGTATTAAACTGTGATGTTGCAAACCCTGACTACAACACATGCATGATCTAAATCAAATTTAACTCACTTGTGACTCCTTCAGGAAAGAAAACCCGGCAGTTTCATGGTCAAAATCAAGCAGTTAAGCCGTACTGTCAAGAGTGAGTGAGTTAGGCACTCCTGTCTTCTGGCCATATCTTTCTCCAAAGCCAAGTAAGCTGCCACGGTCAATAGCAACAGCCACACGCTGTACCAGCTCGCGAAGAGCTTTCACTTGCACTTGTTTTGAGTGAGAAAGCCTGCTTATGAAAGGCCACAGACACCTGCCAGAGAAGACTGAAAACACTGTTCTATACGAACTCACAGCGTTTGAGTAACTGCCTGAACAGACGGAAATCCCCGTGCACGGGGATCGCATCTCTCAACATGCTTTCCCTCCACAATAGGTCTATTTTACACCGGGAAAAGAGAAGCAGAGAGAGGCTCGCTGACTTTCCAGGGTTCTTACAGAAGATGAATTAACCCCTAGTCTCCTGCTGCAGCCACACCCGACACCAGCTCGGCCACCGCCCCTGGGACACTTCAGCCCAACGAGGCAAAGTGCCCTCCGTCCCCACAAGGCAACACCGCGCTGACCACACAGCCAGCTGGAACACACCGACCTGTCTGCTGAACCGCAGTGGGTTCTGTGGTCCTCACAAAGCCACACCACAGGCAGATGGCATTCCTGACCCCAACCATTCACACCTCCACCGCCTGGGCAAGAGCTGAAGGAAAGCACCACGTGGAGACCGGGCCCCAGCCCCAAGGTGGGCAGAGAAGCTTGGGTGCAGTTTCCTGGGGGCCCCTGGGACAGGGCTCCAGAGCCACCCCTTCAGCCTCAGAGCAAACACAGGAACGTTCATGCTGCCAATTACTTAAGTAAGAGCCACCCTTACTCTTCCACAACCAGGTAAGTGCCTAAAAGTACTGTGAAGTGAAGTACGAACCCAGATATCCTTTTGTTGATGTTAAACTGCTCACAGATGTCAGATGCCAGCACCGTGAGCTGGGGCCCAACGATGCTGTCCAGTCTTCGGCAAAATTCCAACGTCAGCTGAATGGAGGCTGGGGAGGGAGTGGAAAAAGAGCATCCAGTGTTGCAGGTGGTCAGACAGGTCCGTACCATTTTACTGTTCAGTGCTTAACAGTTTCTAGACGAAAACTTGACTGATCAATTTCATGATTAAGAATGACCCAGAAGCATTACAATTAACTCTATTTAAGAAGGAAAAGAGTTGCACTGTCTTGCCATGAAATGTTGCTCTGCACACACCCTGAGGGGTGGCAAAATGGCTGCATATCCCAGGCAGACCTAAGAAGGTCATAGATTGTAAAAACTTCATGAGGCAGTGCTTAGGGTCCAGGTGCCACTTGCGGCTTTACAGGTTTAACCCTTGTTTAGGGCCCCCCAGCCCCCTGCAACTCCACCACACGGTCAGGGAGGTACACAGAGGCGCCCGGGTCCTACCGCACCAAGGGGCAGGCCAGGCCTTTGAAAGCTCAGCAACGGCCAGCTGAGGGACAGAAGTCCCGGATGGGGAAGCGCCCTTAACACAGCCTCTCTGTTGCTTGTGACTACGTGCCTGTCATTTAAGAACAGGAGGTAACAAACTGCAAAAGGCTGCTCTGCTCAGGCTGTAATGAGACTCAGACGTGCACCTACCATCAACCATAAAGCACACTGCCGCGCTCATTGCCTGGGAGGAAACAGACCAGCAGTTAGAAAACGGCACAGAAATGAGGCTTAACGAGAACAGTCAGATGCAGTCAGTGCGCTTAAGTTTTGATCTGAACAAACCAACTGTATAAAAAGCTCCTTTTCTGTGACTGGAGCAACGTGGACACAGAGCAGACAGTGGATGGTGTTGAAGAAACACTGCAGACTCTGTCACTTGTGATGACGGCATGGTGATTACGGCACAATAAATGCCCTCCCTGGTCAGGCGGGTGTGAGGCTTCATAAGTGCAGGCACGCGATGATTTGAAGCGCTCAATGAACAAAGCAGGCAGCACTGGGGAGGGGTGGTTGAAGGGTGAGCATCTTACTGAGTGAGCACTGCGAGGGGTCCCTTGGGTTCATTACTCTAGTCTGCGTGCCTGACAACTCCCATTAGTACAACTTTCAGAAGACCACAGACTGACGCCATCTCATCTCTCTGTATCCTAGCAAACGTTACATTTAGGGTCTTCTCTGTTTCTGAAATTGTCCAGTGTTGGGGCACCCAGGTGCAGGTGGAGGCTATTTAGTGTGGGAGAGGGTCACAGGAGCTGTCCAGTCTAGAACACTGTGTTCCTCTTCCGCTAGGTATTTTCTAAGCATGTTCTTCTTCACCAGATCCCTCCCCTCCACTGCCTGCTAATCAGATGGAGAAATTCAGAAACAAGTCCTCCCTGTTCATCTTGCCTTCCCTACTGTCCTTGTCATTTTATCCTGTATCTTGGGGCAAGCCAACTTAATCCTTCAAATGAGGGGCTGGGGATTTAGCTCAGCGGCAAAAGCGCCTGCCTGGCAAGCGCAAGGTCGTGAGTTCGGTTCCTGGTACCGGAGAAAAACCAAAAATCAAAAAAAAAAAAAAAATCCTTCAAATGAATTTAAGAATGTCAAAAAATTGTATTTTCAGGGTGGGGGGTTGACGAGTCACTGATTAATGGGCATGGAATTTCTGCTTGGCACGACGAAAAGTGGGGGCCTTTGCACTGAGCTACCTCCCCCGCCCTTTATTTATATTTTATTTTGAGACAGGGTCTTGCTAAGTCACAAAGGTACCCAAGCTGGGCTCAAACTTGTGATCCTCCTGCCTCAGCCTACCAGAGAGCTAGGGTTACAGGTGTGCACCACTGCACTGGGGCTCATCTGTGCCCCTTCTCATGCCCACTTCCTGCCCCCGGCCCTGAGGTAACCAGCTCCAGGTCGGGAGTCTGTCTGGGCTCGAGGACCCGTCTCGGCACACTGCCTGCTCTCACGCCCTGGCTGGAGCTTCCTCCACCCTTTCCCCTCACGGGTCACTCTCCCGTCTCCTTTCCATCTTCCAGACAGTGAACCCGTTTCTGTTCTCCCAGGGCATCATTTCTAAGCCTCTATGAGTTAAAACTGAGTTTAGTTTCAGGAAGGCAAGATAAACACCTGTGTTTAGTCCTTCTGGCTCCAAAAACTGCCTTTAAAAAAAAGAAAGAAAAGTAGAAACTAGCTGGGTGCACCTGTAATCCCAGCATTCAGGAGGCTGAGGCAGGAGGATCTAGGGTGCCCCTCTCCCCCAACGAAAGAAAACAAATACTCACCCTAATACACATATCCTCGCAGGCTAGTACCTTGACAGAAGCAAAATACTATCTCCTTACAGAACTAGCAAGTCAACAGTTTTAAAATCAGGGCAAAGGCAGAATCTGCTGAAGTGTGGCCACTGCCAGGCAGCCACGACCCAGCACAGCCTTTGGCTGGTGAGCAGCCTAAGAGCCAACACCCTAGCCACTAACTCCCCTGCTAACAGCAAAGCCGTTTCAAAAGAGCTGCCAGAAACCTACTATCCCAGAAAAGCACCCATTTTGAGTTTTACATAATTACAACTCTCAACACCTGTAAGAAACACTTAAGAGCTCTGCATCGTACTCATGCAAGAAAGATTTACTTCAGTATCTGTAACGCTGGAGGAAAAAGACAGTTGTTACCTTATAAACAATTAAATGGAGCTCTTCGTAAGTGTCATCCGTATTTACAAAAATTTTTGGGAATCGGCATTTTGCTTCTGGATCATTAAGGTTCAAGGGTCCAGTAAGAAATCTTAAAAGCAAGCACAGAGACTCAACTCAACGAGGCAAATTATAAATAGGAATAAATTATAAAGAGGAATATATAAACAGAACATTCTGACTCGATAAACATCAATTTTTTTTTTAACCCAGAGGCTATCTGGAAAACACTAAATCAGAACACGATAAAGTAATAGCTGAAATTCACTGGAAACTACAGAACTGCCTGTGTTGATTATTGCTATGAGAAACAGCACAAGGGTAACTCAATGTTCATGAGTTTACCCGAAAAAGACTATGAAACCCAATCTTGTAAAATCAAAGAACAAAAGTCCTACCTCCCATAATGTTGAAGATTTCCTGGCATTTCTGCCCTTATTGGAGAATCCCTTCCCGCCAACTGCAAACATATTTAATGTTGAAAAATGACTGATTAGAGTATTTTACTTTCAAAATGTTGACAGTTTTCCTATCTGCTAGGAGCAGGAACCTGCTAGAATGACCGGTTCTACACCATTCTGCACCAACAATTTCCTGCATTCTTCCCCACCAAAACAAGGGGGGTGGATCACCAAAGTTCAGAACAGACTCATTTTAATGAGAATCGTCAAAAGACAACCACATCCTACCCTAAGTCCACAAACTGCTCCGTTCCTTCTGTAAGAGTAGGGCCGGGGATATAGCTCAGCGGCACAAGCACCTGCCTGGTAAGTGCAAGGTCGAGTTCAATTCTCTGTATCAAAAAAAAGAGTACCTGAGATTTGCCACGTGGCATACATTACTTAGGGCCGTCTCACACCGCCCTACGGGGACTGTCCTCATCCTATTCCCTGTATGTGGAAACTAGAGGATGTGGGCATGTGCCCCTGTACACATAGCTCCTGAGCAAGGTCACACAGCAACACCAGGCCTGTGTGTCTGGTGCCAATGCCTCTGCCTTTAGCCACGACACCACAGCTCCTCAAAGACTTGTATGTGTCACACATTCCTAGCTTATACTGCTGAAAACACACTAATTCAACACACACAAGAAATGAGAAAGAACCCAAGTCCAATAGTCATGTCAGCTAAAACTTGTTCTTAAAGGTGTCTGATCCGCGGCCTGGAAAGCCGCTAAGTGCTGCTGAGGCCTTTCTCCAAACCCCTTTATAGGGTTCTCAGAGACTTTTCCTGTTGTTTCAAAGCAAGACCTGAACCATACAGAGAGGAGGAAGGTAGGAAGGAAAATAGGAGGGAGAGAAACAGCTTGCAAGCAGAGAGAACGCATGTGTGTACCAGAGCAAAAACAATGGTCTTATGGGCATCTTTCCCTTCCAGCCCAAGTAAGGCTACAAAAGGACAGTTTGGGGCAAATATTGGTACTATTTAAAGTCTTCTGCAGAAAACTGGGAAATTAAGTCCCAGAGTAAAGAAGCCAGGCAGGCAATATATCACCTACTCAAAATTCACACAATTCTATCTCATAAGACACTGTAGGATTAATCAGGGTTTGTCAGAGATATTTGGCATTCCCAGAATACCCCAAACCCAACCCAACCCAAGACCCAGTTTTCCTTGACTTAATGAATTACTAATCTTAAAATATACCTTTGTTACCGCACTTGGGTGCAACAGACTGCAGAAAATCTGACATGCATGGTTTTCCGTGCTACTAACTGATGCAACTATCACTAAGAATCACACTGCTAATGTCAAACACAGCTCAGGAATACCCCTCACACCCTCATCCCTGGTCCGGAGCATGAGCATGTGTGTCTTCCGTACAACCCAATCGTACCTCAGGTTCCATGTGCCTGGGAAACAGGGAGGTGGTGAGGTATTTGTACAAAATTCTCATGTCGTCTTGTTCTAGTCCACTCCTGAAACAAAAGAAAAATGCTGTTATGAGTTTGGGACTGGGCTCATCTTTCCATTATTCTACGACAGAGGTCCATTTTTATGACAGAGGGCAACCTTTTCTTCCTTTATGTCATATGGAGAAGTTTACCCTTTGGGAAGTGCTTGAAGGGAGACCTGCTAAAGCCAGCTCCTCCAGTGTCTTGCCTCTTATACGCCCTCTGAAATAAAAAGTCCCTGCAGACGGACTCTCGGAGTGAATGCCATGGAAGATTACTTAAGGAGCCTCAGGGCCACACTACTGTCTCCCAGCAGCAGACATCCCTTGGCTTCCTGGGCCACACGGAAACATCAGTGCATTCCACTGGTTTGCTGGAGACAAGGAGCTTGATCCTAGGTCTCAGAAATATGCATGGATTTTTATTCTCTGGATTTCCATGGAGACAAAAAGGAAGAGAAAGCAAGCCTTCAGGCACACCATCCAACCTCAAAGGTGGCAGGAGTAGGGAACATGTGGGAAAAGTGCTGACAAACTAGCAGGCATCAGACAAACGGTCTGAGATATATATATATATATTATTTTTATTTTTATTTTTTTTTAGGAAAAGAGAAAGAGAATAAGGTTGTATAGAGTGTTTTCTATCCAAGATAAGCATTCTGGGAGAAAATCTCACTTTAGGTGATTCAGGCCTTTACACTGTCTTCCAAGTGTTCTCCCTTCTCTTCTCTGTAAGGACATTGTTGGAAAAAGCTCTGGCCTGCTCTGCCCTCTTCTCTGGGTCCCTCCACTTTGACATCCTACTTCTTTCTCCTCTGATGCTGCCTCTCTGCTTTCAAGGTTCCATTTTCATGAATGCTGGCTACAACTACCACTCTAGGGAAGCTCTACCCCCTCAGGCCAGTTTGTCTCCTGCCAAACAGAAAGACCATTTTGGGGCTGAAAGGTGAAAGAGGGGGTAGATCAAAACTTTTAATGCTTGTTTTATAACACTGCCGATGCTGGGAGTCTCATATGGCCAACAAGACAGACTGAATTTCCAAATCAAACAGGAAAATTTACCAACTTTTTCTGGTAGAAATATCTGACATAAAAGAAAAAGGCAACAGGGATGCATGCCTGTAACCCCAACACTCAGGGGGCTAAGGCGGGAAGATGATGGGTTCTGAGTGGGCAACGCAGTAAATTAGTGAGACCCTGTCTCAAAATAAAAAGGGCTGGGGACGTGGCTTAGTGTGAAGGCCTAGGGTTCAATCCCAATACCGCCACAAAGAAAGAAAAAAAGGAAGGAAGAAAAGAGAAGAAAGCTAGAGGATGAAATGGAAGACGAAGTTTATGAGCTGCTAACGGTGCAGCGTAGACACTGCGGGCTTTCTCTCACCGGTCTCACTGAAGACTAGCTAGGCATCAAGCACTTTGGGACTGGCTGTAGGGAACTAGGAGGAAAAAGCCTGCGTGAAGCTGCAGCCAGCTGCTCAGAGCACAGACCCCAAGTCGGTGGCTTTCCACTGTGCTGAAAGAGGGGCCTGCCTTCCTCGTCAGGCCTCCATTAGCTCTGCCACGGCTACGGTCCCTTTCTCTAGTATCTGCCCCCCGACCACGAGGCCCTCTCCCTTATAAAGGTAAAAGAAGCACTGTCACATGATAGTTAGGTAAATGTTACCACTGGGGAAAATTCCTTACCACTACACATGAATCTTCAATGATCTCAAAATAAAAGGTTTAAAAAATCAACTGAGAGCCGGGTGTGGCAACACATGCTGTCATCTCAGCACTCCGGACAGCTGAAGCAGGAGATGGCGAATGTGAGCCCGACCTAGGCAAATTAGTGAGACCCTGCTCCAAGACAGAAAGTAAAGGGCTGGGGATGCAGCTCAGCGCAAACACCCCACGTGCGCGTGGCACTTCTACTCTGTCAAGGTTTTTCTTTTCTATCCAATTTTGAGCTATTTTTACCTCAATCCTAAATGGACTTTCTGGTTTATGGCAGGAGGGGGCTTTTTAGTTTTGCTCGAAGTGCTGAGGATCAAGCCCAGGGCCTCATGAACGCTAGCAACTGCTCTGCGACTGAGCCACTGAATGGACTTTCACTAGTTCTCCCAACTCCGTCTCTGGGGGAGACACCAAGTTATTTGAGAACTACTTTAGCAGAAGTAATTCCAAGAAGCAGTGCAAGTGGCTATCATTCACTGTGGAATCTTTCTTATGAGGATCAGTTTAGTCTAAAATATAGATTGAAGCCCACAGGCCTACAATCCCAGTACTTATGGAGGCCGAGGCAACAAGATTGCCATAAGTTTGAGGCCAGCCTGGGCTGCGTAGAGAGTTCAACGACAGCCTGAACTACACAGCAAGGCCATGGCTCAAAATAAATAAATAAATAAAAGTAAGTAAATAAAATATAGACTCTATTAGTGTCATATTGAATATAAGATAATTTGGCACAAGCAAAGAGTACGGGCAACTTCGAGTAACTTCATACATACTTGACACATTCACAAAAGTGTTCATTCCTAAAAAGTAAATTAATACACTAAAAAGAAAAGACAGCATAAAAATTCTGGACAAGATAGTCAATTCATACCCCTGACCCCAGTAATAAACATCTAACCTGGACAGTAGCTGCTATAAAAACCAAATCCATTTATTTAATACATAAACAGTACTCTGAGATAATTTTCTACCCATTACTTCTTTGAACTGTCAACATTTACTGACCATCTACTATGTGCCATGCACCAGTCATGTGCTAGCATAGAAAGATGTGTCTATTCTAAGTCAGATCATTTAAAAAAGATATACACTGGGCGTGGAGGCACACACCTGTAATCACAGCACTCTGAGAGGCTGAGGCAGGAAGATTGCAAGTTCAAGCCCAGCTTGAGTAACTTAAGAGACTTAGCGAAATCTTGTCTCAAAAAAACAAAACTTGAGAATGCAGCTCAGTATGAAGGCCCTGGGTTCAACACCCAGTTCTGAAAAAAAGAAAGAAAGAAAGAAAGAAAAAAAAAAAGGCAGTAAAAAAGGAATATACATACTCTGCTCATGAAGTATAAAATTCTCGGTATTTAAAGATACCAGTGCTGGAACAAGCAATTGCCTGTCAAAATGTGCTACTGGCACTTCCTGGGACCAACCTTACCCTGTTGGCAGGGTGGACAGACCATGGGACTGTGTGCTCCTCACTTCTAGAAAATGCTACTCACACACATGATGATGCTAAGAACCCCCTGTGGTGGGCAACAGGTAGCTGTGGGAGTCCAGGCTACCAGAGTCTCCCCCTGTTGGTCACTGTGAGGTCAAGGTCTCCTAGCACGAGTTGCTGAGTTTGAGGGGACCCTGAGGCTTTGGACCTTCCCACTCTGTCACTTTCACACCCACAACAGGGCTGCGAGCTTCCTACAGATCAGAATCTGAGCTGCTCTCTGCAGACAGTGTGGATGAGGCTGTGGGCCACTGCTGCCGCATTTCCTTATGCCTAGGAGGCTGTCCATGCTCCATCACCTCGAAGCCCCCTGCAGGGCGGCTCCTAGCTCTGCAGCCCTGCCCTGGGGAAGCGGGACTAGGCTTCCACCTCCTACCTTGCGTGGCCTGATAATGTGGTAAATGAAAAAGCAGATTTTCATCTGGGATTCGTTATGTTGTCCTCGTAGAACATGAAGGTCCACATAGAAACACAGCATGTTCTTCACTAAATGGATTCTAACTTCTTTAGACTACCTTGTTTCTCTCCTAAAATAGAGCTCTGGGATTTTGGCAAAGGTTGGGGTGGGCTTCAGGGCAACTAGTACTGCCTTTTCTATTAGCTGAGCTCAAGTTTTTGTGCTAACATATGGCTATACTCCTAATTTAAGAAAGTGGGTTAAGGTAAATAAAAACACAAAAATTGAAACAATCTCAAAGTAGCTGCTAGAAGGACACTGGCCACCCACTCCCTGCTGGGGCTCAGAAGCTCATTTCAGCTGGGTCTGGGCCACAAGGGACAGGCTGGGCCACAACACAATTCTTTAGGGTCACCTCTGCTCCAGTCTCATGGCCACGCACACAGTTTCCCAAGTTTGGGCTTAGATAAATGATCACATTTACTAACAGTTTATCTTTTCTTCTTCAATGCAGACATTTTTTAAAAAAATGCTTTTGTTTCCCCTATAATACATAAACATGCTTTGGAACAGTAGATACCATATTTTAACAGTGGTTATACTAGATATTCTTAAAAACTGAACTTCTTTAAAAAAGAACATTAAAAAGGATGCTTTCCACATTTATGAGGTATGACTGATATATACGATAAATGCTTAGATTTTAAAAATTATTCCAGGAAGACACACTGCCATTAATTCCCTTCAAAATACTCCCCCTTGAGTTCACCGTCTTCCGTGCCAAGCCTCAGGGCATACCTACCAGATGAGTTGATCATTATAGAGAAATGCAGTGTATTTGACTATATTCAAGCTTTCCTCCATTCTATTAATAAAGGACTGGATTTTCAAATAAGTCATTTTATCCAGTGGAAAGAAGCTGATTCCACCAAAAATGTCAAGCAGGTCACATGACTGCAAATGTAGTGTTTGCAAATACTGTAAGAAAAAATAAGATATAAGTTACTAATAATACATTCAATGTAGTACTCATCAATAATGGAAAATAATCTTAATATAATCTGATTTTAAATGAATACTTATGGTACAGTTGTATACCGACAAGCAGCACAATGACCAACAAGTAGGTGATCTATGGGTAATGACTTGGAATCGGTACCTACTTTAAAACAAAGGTTGCATCTAACTAGTAGTATTCATTCAGTATAAATCTTATCTCTTTGAAGTAGGTAAACATTCCTATTCGCGCTCCTTAGATTAAGCTCTGGGATCCACACAGTAACACCACAGGCAGACAGTACCACCTGGAAGGATATTAGTCAGGAAGACAGCTGTACCCGTCAACAGGAGTAATGAGGACAAAAACAGGAACAAATTATAAGCACTGAAGTGAAGAACCAAAAAACTTAATTCATAAAAGCAAAAAAGGAGCCAAAGGCATTCTATAAAGAAAAGCTGAATGCAAAATAGATAAGAGGCATTTTAGGGAGAAAATGGACTATTATTCCTTTAAGATAAACTGAATTTGCAGAAGTAAGGGTCAGATATGCAAAAGTCAATTTACAATGAAAGAGAACAGCAACTGTTTAGGGACATTGTCATCTGGGACAAAAAACACAACTGTCTTAAGATTAAAGGGATCTTTCTCATATGGGCTGTCGGCTATTTCAGAACTTTAGAAATGTAATAGTCAATTTATTAGAAAGAAGCAGATTACTAAAAAAATAAATGTTAAGCCAGGTGTGGTGGTGCATATACCTATAGTCCTACCACTTGGGAGGCTGAGGCAAAATGCCCATGTTTAGCCGCACAGTTTGTCATAGCTAAATCTTGGATACATCAACCGAGGAATGGATAAAGATGCAGTTTTTTTATACAATGCAACACCACTTTGCCATAAAGGAGGATAAATCTGAGACATTTCTAGCTAAATGGATGCACACCAAGGCCATACTTTAAGTGAAATAAATCAGACACACGCCTGTAAATCTGCATTGTTTCTGTGGTGTGAGAAACCAAAAGTGTAAACACGGACCAAAATGTATAACAGATATTAGGAGATCAGAAGAAAATGCTGAAATGGGAAGGGTAACTAGGGAGGGCGGACTTCAGGAATGAAGGGAAAGAAAAATGAGGAAAGTAAAAACTGGAAACAAAGTGTCTGTAAATAAGGAGGGGAAGAAGGGTGGAGGGGAGGGGAGGGGAATGGAAAAAAGAAGCACCAACATAGATCATGTATAGGTACAAATTCTCTATTATGAATGTGACCAATTATTGTAAACATACACCTAACAATGTAAATGTAAAATAAAGTAAAAATAAACTTAACAACAAAAAAAAAGGTCTCCTGTAAATTCAGGGCCAGCCTGGGCTATGTAGTGAGTTTAAGACCAGTCTGTCTCAAACAAAAAATAAAAAAATAAATTTTGTAGTTTTACCTTTATTTAAAAATGTACACATATCAAAACTATAGATTAACGTTTTGTTAAAAAAACAATACTAATGCATCACAACCAAAACTTTTTCCTTGAGTCTATACAGTTTATGCCTCTTTAGAGAACACAAGTAATCCATAATAATGTACAACTGTCATAACTGTTTAAATTTTGCCAATTTACTAATTCAACATAAAGTGAGAGGTATGTGTACGTGTGTGTAGTATTAGGGATTGCATCCAGCATGTTCTACCACTGAGCTATATCCCCAACTCTTTTTCAAAATTTCTTTTGAGACAGCATTTCACTCAGTTGCCCACGCTGACCTCTAACTTGTGATTCTTCTGCCTCAGCCTCCCAAGTGGCTGGGATGA
>NW_004955460.1:13863716-13902563 GCF_000276665.1 Chinchilla lanigera
CAGAGGCAGGATGCTCTGCTCCTACACAAAACTCTGGGAGAGAGCTCAGGCCCAAGGGGTCCCTCACTGCTCGGGGTCTGCCACTGTGCCTCTTAGCTTTTCTGCCTTGTTCAAGTTCTGAGTTTTTATTCTGAGACAGAACAAACTGCTCTCCATTTATATTTCTCTAAATATCTGTCTGAATGGTAGTAAACTTATAATTAAAATTTGAAACACTTACGCGATGGAAGAATTTCTCTAATCTTTCTTTCAGGAGCTTGACACCTCCGTCTTCCATCGCTTTCAGAAATGTCCCATTAAAAAGCTAATGGTGTAAAACATCGGGAGAGAAAATCAGTTTCCAGTGTTCCTCTATTTCTTAGTGTAAGAAGCTCTTTCTTTTAACCCTTCAGAAGTCATGGGCAATGAGGGATACAAACTCTTCTTATGTATTGTTGGGGTAACACCTGACCTTCAACTGCAGCAATTAATTAGTTCATTAATTCAGATCATTAACATCCCCTTCTTTTCAAATAGTTTTCTCTATTTACATGAGAAAGCTTGAGTCATAAAAGAAATCACACAAATAATCACACAACATGTTAAGTGATGCTCTCATTTTTATAACATCACCTCGTTGTTTTCAACATATTTGTTTATAATGGAGTCTTGCTATGTTCCTCAGGCTGGTCTTGAATTACTGGGCTCAAGCAATCCACCTGCCTCAGCCTCTCAACTAGCTAGGACCATAGGGTTGTGCCACTGAATTCAGCTACAGTTTTTTAAAATGTCAATTCAATTCCTGGTACTTAAAAAAAAAGTCAACTAATATCTAAGTTTCACTTTACGTAAATAACACCACTAAGGACTCATTTGTTCACACAAAGGGATACATTACTAGTACAAAACTAGGAGAAGAGAAGGGGGTTCAATAGTTGTGGAGTAAATGTATGCACACAAACTTAACTACCTGTTTCCAAGGCCCCACTGCTTTCTCCCCTAAAACAGATACACAGGAACTCTGTGGTCTAAGAATTATTTTAAAACAATTTTCAGGCCCATACATGGGGAACTGGACAGAACTCAGAAGAAATGTCACGCTCACCTTGTACATGCTATAGCACTGCTGCAGCACTGAGCTGTAGACCTTGTCCTACGGACAACAAGAAAGGAGCACAAGTATCAAATCAAGAGAAAGTATTATCTCCTATGTACAGCAAAGGTACACTGACAAAGCGATATAATAAGTGTGGCCCCACAACAGTCGTGAACTGAAAAGCTATTTAAATTCACATTTACAAACAAGGAGGGTTCATTTTGGAAGGGCTTCACACACAGGTGATCAGTGGAAAGTATTAGTGGAGCTGGGTATAAATACATTTTTTTTTTTTTTTGGTTTTTCTCCAGTACCGGGAACCGAACTCACGACCTTGCGCATGCCAGGCAGGCGCTTTTGCCACTGAGCTAAATCCCCAGCCCAGGTACATTTTTAAAAGACGGTGTTAATTTAAACAACTATAAAGGTTTTCTCCTGTGGACCCCAGAAATGTCTATAAAATACATCAAGTTTAAATCTGACTAGGTTGGTCATTCAACATATTCAATATACTTTTCTAAAAGTATAAAATAAATAATGAAACATTACCAACAGCTCTTCCTCTTGGTATTCAACAATTGGTTTCCCATCCTTACTCTGTTTTTCAATTATAGGATTCCGAACTACCTACAAAGTTGAATAAACTGAAATTATACAATCAAGTGATTACATATGCCTTTAGTTTTGCCTTAATTTAAAAGAGCTTGGGGCTGGAGCTGTAGCTCAGTGGTAGAATGCTTGTCTAGCCACGTGCATTCAATCTTCAGCCTCATAAAAAAGTAACTAAAATTAAATTTGAAAATATAACTTCTTAAAACAGCCCCAAGAACAAATATACCAAACAGGAATTTGACTTTAAAATAGCAACCAATTCTATTGTAATTTGACTTTGTAATGTGATAGCCAGGAGAATTCCCTAAATTTCTAACAGTAAATGCCACCCATATTTTGCTACAGAAAGATATACTGCGCATATAAATACCATGACCATCCAGAAATTTTCTTCTGGTTCATTGAAGAACTGTCTATTCTTCTGTGTATGTAAAGATTTTGCAGGTTTTGATGGACTAAAGGTCCTAAAAAAAGGTAAAAATGTTTTTGGAACACGTTTTCAGCATAAATCACAAGAATTCACCGAGCTCTACAAAAGTACATTTAAAGGCATTACCTTGTAAACTGAACAATAGCTTCGCATAAGCCAACATTCCTAATTTTTTCATTCTTTTCTACTTCATTTGGATGGTAAAACAAAATTTTATTTTCTTCCTAAAGCATGAAGAAACAAAGCACAATATTCACATAAGCATTATTTCACTTTAACTGTTCAAAGTGCTAAGTTTAGCACCAATCTCTCCGATCATACATACTAACGACAAAACTCCAAAAATCCTTCTTGCAAAAACAAGAATTATCTGCTCATCACTGGGTAAAAACGGCCCACCAGTCTCAAAGGCAACTGTGACATTCACTAAGACACATTTCCCATTTCCTCTGAAGTAGTATGAGATAATTGCAATGAAAATCTCTGATTTCTTTCCTTGGGCTAATTTATACTACACCAGTACTTATTAAGAAATAAGCACGTGCCCACATGCAACTTCCTGAAAAATTAAATCCAGCTGGTAACCAGGCATGGTGGTACACATCTATAATTCCAGAACTCCAGGAGACTGAAGCAGGGGGATTTCAAGATTGAACGCAGCTTGGGCAATTCTTTAAGCTCCTGTCTCGAAATTAAAAATGAAAAAGGGCTGGGGCTATAGCTCTATGCAAAGGCCATAGATTCAGCACCACAATACATAAAAGTTTTTAAAACTTATAAACACAGCTGTTTCATGAACATTTGGACAAACAGCCCTTTAATAGACCGTGATTTGTCGGTAACCAAACACTGCTCTGGTTATCTTGTTTGTTTGTTTGTTTGGTTTTTTGTTTTTGACTTTTTTTCCAGTACCGGGAATTGAACTCACAACCTTGCACTTGCCAGGCAGGCGCTGTGCCGCTGAGCTAAATTCCCAGCCCGCTGGTTATCTTTTAAAGAAGTCACCACGCTCACTTCAGAACAAACAATTCCTGTAATTTCTTATTATTTTGGGGGAAAAAAACCCTTCCTGAGTACCCTCCAAGTTTACACTATTTTGGGGCCCCAATTGAGCACTCTGGTTCCATACTTCTAAGTAGGAGACTTCCAATAACAAAGACAAGTTCAAAAACCAATTTTTTTACCACTACCGGGGACTGAACGCAGGGCCTTCGCACTGAGATACATTCGCACACCTTAAAAAAAAAACTTTTAAAAAAAATTCTTAATTTTGACACATGGTCTCCCTAAATAGCCCAGACTAGGCTGGAATCTTTCCTTTAATACCCAGAATCCTGGGATTAGGGGGGCGCGCCACCACGCCCCGCTGAGTTCAATTTTAATTCTCCAGGATTACCGCAAAGCGAAAGGAGACTCGACCTGCGCGGAGCGATTCACCTGCCGCACCTTTCCCTGCGTAGAGCGGCCCCGATCCGGAAACTGAACCACGCCGCCTGCGTCACCGGGTCCCTGCCGTACCCCGCCCCCCGGCCCGGCGCACACCCGGCACACTGCAGGATGGATCAGTGCCGCTTGAGGTGGGCAGAAGGGTCAGGCCAAGACCCAGGCGCACCCCACGGATCTCGGGGACCCACGCCCGCCGGGCACTCCAATCCCTCCTCGGCTGTCACGTGACGCCCAAGCGCAACCCCCTCTCTGTACCTCTCCTTCGCGTGGCCCAAAGCGTGGGTTGTAGATGAAGAAGCTCAGTAACGCCGGTGGGAACTGTTTCTCCTGGGATGCCCAAGACCCGGTGCCGGCCCCGGCCGCTGCTGCCGCCATCCCAGCCCGGCCCCCTACTTGGGAGCCTCCCTCGGCCCGCCCAGAGACAGCGGCTGTAAGCAGACCGCACTTCCGCCTCGCACACTGTCAACCCGGAAATGGTTGCAGTTGGCCCGGAAGAACAATCCGCGGCGCAGAGTCTCCTTTTGATATGTCCGAGTAGCCCTGGTTCCTATCTGATTCCTGGGCTGTAGTGTTTCTTATACAGTACAATAGAATTCAGGTGGAAGTGAAATTTATTGTTGTTGGCTCCAGGATTTCTGTCATCGCTAAAGGCTAAGGCTACGAGTTTTAAGAAAAATGCAACAGGCACAGTTTTTTTTGGAGAAGAGAATGTTACAGCGCCAACGAAGGCTTGGCTTGTAAATGAACCCATTTAGGGGTGGATGTGCTTGCAGCCTGGCTCTGGGACCGTCACACTACCCTACAGAATCCCTATTAGACCGCAGGTGATCGCTGGATCCCGCTGTGTGCAGCAGAGGTGGAATCAGATATGGCTTTCCTCCAATGGTGCCCATTCCCAAGCCGTGACGCCCCTGAGAGTCCCTTAGCCTTTGAGTTGTGTGGATTGTGACACCGTTGGAAGGGCTTGTTGTGTCCCATATTTGGAGCTCAGGTCCTTAGAGCAGACCACTTGGCCAGCCTCAAGAAGGCCTTGGTTAGGTTGCCTGGTGTCTACAGATGAAAGTTAGAGCACTTCCCTAGTCCAACCCCATAGACCTGGCAAGGAGGAAATGCATTGAAATTTGAACATGAGACATCTGGGTGCACTTTCTAGCTCTGCCACTCTCTAAGTGTGAGCCCTTGGATCAGTCACACAGCCTCTCTCCCACTGCTCTTATCTGTGAAATAATTAACAGTTAATTCCCATGCAATGGAAATTGAACTTTAAGATTTAAATGGGATTATGAATGTACATCAAGTGTCCAGCATGTAACCATTTATTCAACAAATGATTGTTACCTGTCCATGCTCTTTACCATCAAGTGTACTCTAAGTGCTTGAAATCTGCCATTAGAAGTACATATTTTGCCATTAAAGCAATAATCTTAAAGAAAAAACATTAAGATTGCAGAATGCTCTCTTTTACACATCTTTTGTTTCTCAAAAAGTCTTTGAGGGGGACTTCTAATGAGTAGACATAGAGCAACCAAAGTTGAATGAAGGTCCAGGTGACAGATGATAGACTGAAGCCTAAGAGTACAGACCTTCCTCTGACCTTTTCCAGGAACTACCCACCCTCCCCATCTCCCCATAGGAATGCTAAAATACAGATACAGAACTCTGGGACTCTAGGGAACATAGTCTGGAGAACTCTTCTGTATCAGAGCAAATATTCCAAGAAGCATAATAGAAGAGCCAGGTCAGAAAACCTATATTTGAGTTTGGGCTTTGTCATTTACCATTTGGCTAATCACTTAACCTTTTTAACTCACAATTTCCTCCTCCATGAAATGAGATTAATGCCTCAGGATTATTGCAAATATTACATTAGGTCATACAAATGAAAGCCCTTTGTAAAGGATAAAGTACTTTGTAAATATGTGAGATTAATATAGTATTCGTTATGAATTTGTAACCATAACCTAGTGAATAGACCTGCAGATGCCCAAAAGGCAACTAAAAGTAGAATGAAGCTTGGTCTCACTGTCTTTATTTTTGCCTTAAAAATTGGGGTCTGATCCTTGTTCAACTGCATATAGGGATGTTAATCACTTAAGGAGTATCTGTAATACAAGGTTTGAGGGTTTTAAATTTACCTAGCCTACCTCATCCCCCTTCAAGACTGAGGACACCAAGAGAAGTGGAAGTAATTTTCAGAATTTGCAAGGACATCTGACTGCCAGCTTTTACCCCAGAGCCTCATAGATGGTGAAGCCACACCCCTAAGTGGGAGTAGTTAACTTCAGACAGAATAGGGACCAAGGTTGCCCCCTCTAAGCAAGAACAGTCTTCTCAAAGGAAATGAATCAGTCCTCAACACATTAGGGTATCTCCTATAAAACCAGGAATGAGACGATGACCAAACAGACCCCAGCACCCCATAAAACTAGTCCCCCCTCTTTTGTTAATGGGCCAGTATGATACTGCTGTTCAGAACTATGTACCCTTCAGTTCCTCAAGCTAAAAAGTCTCCTCTGTTTTCTCCTTCCTTCGTTAAGGGGCCAGCTTGATTTGTCAGCAGCTCAAGCTAATGCCCCTTACCATTCTGTCTTACTTTTCAATTAAAGTTTTTCTTCCTGTACATTCATACTGATTACTTCAGTTTTAATTTCTGTTATCACTGAAGCATGAACCCATGCTGTCTGGTGACACATTATTCTTTATTTCCTTGTACAGTTCACCCTCACCCATACAATTAATGACAATAATCATCACAAGCAAGAAGCGATACAAAACACCCCAAAACCAAAGAAAATGCTTTTAAGTTTCCAAAGCCAAGGAGCTTAGACATTGATGCATGTTCCTGTCCTAGCACAGCTCTAGAGTGCACAGGTGTAAGAGAGTGGTAGTGATGTTAGATCCCTACATAGGATTGGAGAGCTCAGCATAGACAGGATGTGTGTCTTGCTTCCTTGTGGAGCTGGGGAAAGTGGCAAGTCTTGCGGAGTTTCCCTCCAGGTCAATAATGAGTCGACAAAGGTAGAACAGCCGTGGTCACAGGAAGGCAGTAAGCCCCTACTTGGTGCAGGAAACAGGCAAATGTTATTCTTGGGCACAGCAATAATTCAGAACAATCCAGAGCTAAGAGATCTTATGGTCAGCATGAGGAAGAAGTACTGTAGTCTGTTGCCACTTAAGACCACAAGACTAGGAAGGAATGAGGATGATTCACTCAGCTATCAGTGCATGAATTTAGCAGACTACTACTCTTTTCCTATCCTGAGCTCTGACATGCCAGCACCCCACTGCTCAAAAGAAGGGAGAAGAGGCCAGATTGCCTGACATAATCCTGAACTATGATTCTGATATCTAGCACAATAGAAATTAAAATGAAGTTTGGTTGTAGGACTCCTATTTTGCACAAAGAATTTGTGAACTCAAAGTTTCAAGGGAACAAGATGTGGAAAGGGCACATTTTCAAGTAGAAGGTCGCAGCAGTTCTAGGATGGAAGATGCCATATACTGTATATCTCATCCCTCAAAAGGAAAGCTTCTCCAAGGTAGGACTGTATTGGCATCATTTTCTTCCCATGGTTTAACACAGTACCTGCCTCAAAGCACACAGTAAACACGTGTTGAATGAGTGAATGATGACAGCTTATGGAGGCAGGATGTGGGAAGGGCGGAGAGGCAGACCTTTGAGTTGGGCTTTCCTCCTCCACAGTTCTGGCTCTGCCTGTGGTGCTGACAGGGTGCTGGCCATAGGGCAGCCTGTGAGTTCTCTTGCTGTGAGTTCTCTACTCAGGTCTGTGCTGAGCCCCAGGCAGAAGCTACTGGGTAAAGATTTGTGCACAGTACATACCTCTCAGACCACCGATGCAAAGGCCCACTTCATCTCACGTGGTTGGTAGGAATAAACCAGGGCCCAATCTTTTATCTGTTGATTTAGAACTCAGAACCAGAAACTGTGTGTCGTTCAGAGGTGGTCTTCATCATGAGGCAAAGAGCTCTCTTAAAATTTTCCGCAGTCTCATCTCTTACCGTAATCACCTGGAAAGGATCTTAAACACATGTGATTCCTTTTATTAAAACATTTTAAAAATGAGCCATATATGACAGCATGAACCTTCATCCCAGCTACTCAGGAGGCTGAGGTAGGAGAATCACTTAAACTCACAAGTTCATAGCTAGCCTGGGCAACATGTGAGGCCACGTCTCTAAAATCAAAACAAAAAATAAAAATGGAGGCAAGTTCTATTAATTAGGGTTCAACTGGAGAAGCAGAACTATTACAAAAATGTGTATAACATATGTAATTATATAATTCTTAGATGTCAGTTACAGGTATTATGCAATGATGTAATGTATGAAATATATGTAATATATGAAAAAATGCAGGTATTATCCACTTTCGGGAGCTGGTTAAACAGCCTCATCTGATCCTCAAATTTGGTGCCCGTAGAGTAGGAAGTCAGCAAAGGGAGAGTAAGGACAAACTGGTACAGAGAGACTGGAACCCATGCTCGTCCCTTACTACCCGCAGCTCTGATGATCAGAGGCACCAGGAGGAAGCGTGTGTCCTTTACACAGAGAGAAACGCATATCTGAGATGGGAAGCTGCAGGCGGACCCCACACTGAAGAGGTGAGCCGCCAGGAATGACTTCCTGACCCCAACTCCCAAGAGTGAAATAGTAGTTGGTTGTGGTGGTGCGTACATGTAATCCTAGCACTTTGGGAGGTTGAGGCAGGAGGATTGCAGATTTGAGCCCACCTTGGGAAACTTAGTGACTTAGTTAAACCCTGAATCAGTCAATCAGTCAATCAGTCAATCAGTCAATCAGTCAATCAGTCAATCAATCAATCAATCAATCAATCAGGCTAGGGATGTAGCTCAGTACAGAGGCCCTGGTTCAGTCCACAGTAGAGCGGGAGGGAGTGGGATAGGGGAGGGTGGGAGAGAGAGATAGACAGAGAGAGTGGGCTCTGCTTCACACTGTTCCCCAGATCTCTGACAACACATCTTCAGCCCACCCTAATGGATCCACAGGAGGTGCCAAGATTTGATAAAGCAAGGCACACAGTTGTCCATGTTACTTGGCTTCTCCTCTGTTTGAAATACTTTATGACTAAAAGTAATTTAAGGTGAGAATCCATTTGTACTCATTGTTAACCCCCTAGGAGAACAATGTCAGCATCACTTCCCCACCATCACCAGCACAAAAAAAGTTACCTTTCTGAAACTACCAAAAACATTATGTAAATGTATAGTCTTTCCAGTGAATAAATTAACAGGCCAGGTGGAAACTATCCTGGTGATTCCAATTTCATCTGTCTTCTTAAGTGTTTGCAAAGTGATACCATAGCTTAACATTAGCAGAGGAGATAGAAGATCGGTTTTTGCTTGAAATTGGATCCCTGAGTACTCATTACACAAGATTAAACTGTAGTGTTTACATCAAATTAACTATGCCGCTTGTAAACTTGAATAGGCAGATATTTCCCATGTCAGCTACACTTCGTTTTTGAGCTGGAAATACCTATTTTGAAAACTTATTTGTTTTAAAAATCTTACAAGTATTGCATAATATGGAGACGGTGAAAGAAAATACTAGGTCGTATTTGAGGTATTGTAATCCATTTAGTGGCAACAGTTATGGACATTTACAAGGCTGGCTTTGAGGTCTATTAAATTATGAACTACTCTACTACAAACTAAAAGTGCTAGGGAACAAGAGTCCACATTAAAGCTGGAGTTAAAAAATAAAAATAAAGCCAGAATTGCAGTCCTATTTTATAAATAATTAGGAAAAAATGACTTTCCATCTCTGTAAACTATGTTGCAGGTTAGGCTTTCATTTTAAAGTCAAAATACATCATTTTAGTACTGAAAACTTTTTTTTCAGTACTGAGCGTTAAACCCAGGGTCTTCACACTGAACTATATCCCTGGTCTTTTTCATTTTTTTTTTTCTCATTTCAAATTTCTCAGGCTGGGCTCACACGTGCAATCCTCCTGCCTGACCCTCCCAGAGTACTAGGATTACAAGTGTGGGCCACCATACCTGGCAAAGAGAATGTGTCTTTTTGAGGTAGGCCTGTGGCCATCAGTAAATTAGGTAAAAATACAGAAGACAAGCATACAAGTAAAGCTTTTTATACGCTAGTTAAGCCTTTTCCTGGATTGTTAGAACTTTCTTTGGAGAGTTTCCAGTTTTGATTTGATTCTGGATATGTTATATTTAAAAATCTTTCTAGTATGCAAAATAGAAATGATTAAAAAATGAGCAGAATTTCAGGAACAGAACATTATACAAGGCTTTCATTAAATTATAGTATAAGATGTGTAAGTTTTTTAGAATCAGAATTTATTGCTACTTTGGCTTAGTGACTATAATTGGGTAAATTCTACATCTTTGCTTTTTATTTGCTCTAGTCCCTATGCTCCACTTTTTAAAAAGGTTCCAATCTGAGCTCATTGGTCTAGGAGCCTCCCGACTGGAGGAAACCTCTGTTAATGTTTTCCTATGTATCTTTTCATTTTTTGTGTGTGAGATTCATGTAGACTATGATCCGTTTTGTTTTGTTTTGTTTTGTTTGCGACAGGGTCACGCTTATGTAGTTCAGGCTGGCCTTAAACTCATTATGTAGCACAAGTGGGGCTCAAACTTGTGGCATTCATCCTGCCTTAGCCTGCTGAGTGCTAGGATTACCGGCATGGAACACCACCCATGGCAAAAATGACCCATTTTTTTTTTTTTTTAATTTTTAAATTTTTTTGAGACAGGGCCTCACTTTGTAGTTCCAGCTGGCCCTGAACTCACTATGTAGCCCTGCTGGCCTCAAACTCACAGTTATCCTCCTGCCTCAGGCCCCCGAGTCTGGGATTACATGTGTGCACCATCATGCTTGGCTATGATCCATTTTAAAACAAATGATTTTGTACAAATTTATGTAATAACTAAACTCAAGTAATTTTTTAAAAAATTTGTGTTTTAAATTGGCCATGGTGGCATACATCTGTAATCCCAGCACTCTGGGAGGCTGAGGCAGGGGAATCTCAAGCTCAAGCCTACCCAACTCTTTTTCAAAATTAAAAAAAATTTTTTTTTTTTTAAAGAGGGAGGACTGGGGTTGCTCATTGTGAAGGCTTTGAGTTCAAGCTCCACTACTATGAAAAACAAAGGATGAGGGTGCTTGGGAGGCTGAGGCAGTAGGATCATCATGAGTTCAAGGCCAGCCTGGGCTACATAGTGAGTTCAAGGCCAGTATAAACTATATAGTGAGACCTTGTCTCAAAACAAATCAGCTGTGTAGGAATAATAGCATGAAATGAAAATAAAGGATCAGAATCCGAGCATATGGTATGAAGTCAAAATTCAACTGTTTGAAGAGCAAAGGCCCTTAGGGCAACAGCACAGAAAAGAAAGGTCCTCTCCTCGTCTGTGTTTTGAAAGATTCACAAGTACATCCAGGAGCCATTTCCATGCACCCAGGGAAGCTGGCAGTGGAGGGGGACTCGCCGGGCTCCTGCCAGAACCCGGCACACTGGGGGAGATGAGTGTGTGGGGAGCGGGAGGCAGGGACAGGCACAAGAGAGACTGTCAAGAAATTAGTTCCATTCTTTGGTCCTCCCCAAGAGTTCTTCATTTTAAAGCTGAACTTCCCAATTTTGACTCATTGGAGAACTACCTTTATGGGTTTTGTTGATAGTACCAAGTCTAACATTACTTCAGATAGTACCAAGTCTAATATTACTTCATGTTCTTCAAACTGATAACACATTCAAAAACCTGGGCTGGTACTTGTGATCCTCCTGCCTCAGCCTCCCAGAGTGCTGGGGTCACAACCAGTGGCCACCAAGCCGGCCTGAGGCCCCTTTCTAATAGTGCCCCCTACTTTGAAAACTGCTTTAAATATGACCTTCCAAGAATCAAAGGTTCAAATCTCATTAGCTATTCAGCCTGTGGGAAGCAGTCTTGGCGACCTTCAAGACATGGCGAGGTTAGTGTTGGGTAAAAGTGTGAGATTTTAAGCAAACATGCAGGGAAATGCCTCAGTGACTCCTGGGAGTCCTCATCTGTCAGGGTCAGTGAGAGAATAGCTCTGCTGGCCACCTGGAAACCAGCCTAATGAGAATTTCCTGGCTGAGGTTGCCCAACTTTCATGACAACCCTGTAACGGGACTCTGTGGGCTGGCCCGAAGGGAAGGCGAGTTTCGGTGTCACTGGTTCCAGAGGTGTAGCCTAAGAGGCAGGAAAATGGTGGCAGTAGGTTGTGTGAGGGCAGGCAAGTTTGAGAGCTTGTTTTTCTAAGAAAGGGGCAAGGAAGAGCGAGGGAGAGAGGAAAAGGAGGGAAGGAAAGATGGACTTGACGATGGGTCTGTTTGGGCTGAGCTGGCCTCGCCAGGCCTCTAGCTTCGAAGCCCTCTCCAGCGCCTGCCCTTCAGTGTCGTCCTGTTTGCTTTTACTTAAATCTGTCTTGTGGCAGTTGAACCCCCGTGGCAGAAAGCACATCAGGAAGAGTGAATTTATGCTGGCTAAAAAATCTCTTCACATTAATTTCAGAATCAGATGAATTCCTGAGAAAAATCCTAGCTCAGTAGTGCCATTTATTTGTGACATTCCTGTTTTTAAACCTGATTTCCCTGCCTCTTCACATACAATGTCAGTGTGGCTTGCTTGGTGGCTGAGATGACCTGAGATCTTTGGAAGACTCCTTGATCCCCACTCACTTAAATTCCTAATTTTTTTTTTTTTCCAGTACTGGGACTGAACCCAGTGCTTGCACACTGAGTTACATCACCAAGCTTTTAAAAAATGTTTTATCTTGAGACATGGTCTTGCTAAATCACTAAGTTACCCAGACTGTCTTGAACTTGTGATCCTCCTGCCTCAGCCTCCCACAGTGCTGAGGTTATAGGCATGTGCTACCACACCCAGGTTGGTCTCTCTACCTTGCAGAAAAAAAAAATCACACCCACACATCAGCCAATGACAAGAAGCTATCTTTATTGGGTGATTTTTAAAGGTGTTGCCTGCAGGGGCCTTACAGGGGTCATCGGGGCATACCCACCACCAAAAAAGCCGTGGAGTGTGTCTTATTTCCTTACTCAGGCAATGAGCAAATTTCAGAAATGTTTTGGGGGAAATTAATAAATTAGTTTGTGGTAGGATGTGGGGTTTCCCATTCCCAGGGCTTTGGAGGCCTTCCAGCTGAGTGTCCCTTTCTCTCTTTTCTCCACAGACTGGGGCTTTTAAGAATGCACCATTTCCTGGAATTCTAGAACAGAAGAGGTGAGAACAGGGTCAGCGGGGTAGAGGGGTGGCACTTTACAGATGTGTTGTCACCATAAGAGCTCTGAAGAGGGAAGAAACAGATAAAACACAGTCTCGCATGACAAGTGTGGTCTCCTTGGAGGGCACAAAGGGAAGAAAACT
Source organism: Chinchilla lanigera (assembly GCF_000276665.1). Lineage (NCBI taxonomy): Eukaryota > Metazoa > Chordata > Mammalia > Rodentia > Chinchillidae > Chinchilla > Chinchilla lanigera. The sequence continues at coordinate 13,876,696 of NW_004955460.1, forward strand.
GTGGGTAGTCCATCTCTACAGCACCCCATCTCTCCGCATAATCTTCCCTAATGAATGTCTTCATCTTTAGAACTCGCCAACCCAATCATTTCTCTCTACCAGTGAAGGAATTCTGGGTAACTGTGTATTGCAATCTGTAAACGTGTACCTTTCTGCCTAATTGAGTTACGACAAACAATGGGAGGTCTTCTTCCTCTATTCTGTAGCAGTATATTGCATTTTTCAGAAATAATAGGGTGAATCTTTGAACAAACTTTTCTCTATTGAGCCCTAAACTCAGCCCTGAAAATTTATATTACTAAAAGAAAGATGATGGTGATAAGATATTAGTGCTGCAGGTTGAAATTGAAAACTGAGATTTGCTTTATATTTGTTGTTCTGTTTATTTTTTTCTTTGTTGCAGGGCTGAGGATCGAACCCAGGGCCTTGCACATGCTAGGCAAGTGCTCTATCACGGAGCTACATCTCCAGCCTCTTGTACTTGTTGGTAAGCTTAGTCTCTTTGGAAATCTTTTGTGGTTATGTATAACGACATCAATCCACCCATGCCTAAACTATTTTTCTGAGCTCTCTATAGAAGCTGCATTAACCCCTATTGTAGTTAGGCATAGTGATATATTTTGAAGGTAACACTTTTAAATTTCAAATTAAAAAATTTGAAATTTAAAAGGTCCACCAACAGGACCACCCTAGGTTCTCCTGAGTTGGCACAAAGTCCCTAAAAAATGTATCAGCAACATGGCAAAATCTAGTGACAACAATTGCACTAATGATAACATTTCTGTCCAGGGCTTTGCACATGGAAGTCCATAAGTGATGTCTTTTTTAAAAAAGTATGGTCCACTTGGTAGACTAACGACAGTAAAATATACGTACTTTGTTTAAGCCCTTGAAAACTAAGGGGATTTTGCACGCAAGCCAATAGATCCTTTGATGTGAGACACACTGGAGAATACCAATCTGCCCCTTACTGGGAGGGCTCGGATCCCACTGGTGGAAGCCCTTGCACTATTTTCAGGGTACATCAGAGCATCTTGTAGGTAACTGGTGAGGTGATTAGCTTGTGTCCTTATCAGGTGAAGGATTTCTTCTAGTTCATAGATGAAGACTAGAGGACTTAGCCACTATGGTACTCCCCAGGCATCATGCCAGATTTTTGTTGCTGTTGGCAGTGCTGAGAATGGAGCCCAGGGCCTCATGCATGCTAAGCATATGCTATCCCACTAAGCTACAGCCCAGCAATGTCAGGATTTTCATTCTCAATGTTGGCATCCTCACTTTCAGTCCCATTTTACAGATGAGAAGACTGAGGCTCAGCAAGATTAGAAAGGGGAGGTTAACCCTCATCTGCTAATACCATGGCCCAAGCTCCCATGGATGCTCCCTGAGCTAATGTGTTTTAAGCTGTGTATAGTTGTGGACATACCATCAGCCCCAATTTTTCCATCTCCATCATTATCTGCAGCGGCCATCAAAGATTTGGTTTCTGACTCGGTGAGTTCTCTAGCACCACTCTCAAATTTCTGGAGGAAAAACCTACAGGATAATAAAGATTGATGGGAATTTTCTAAAAGACCATGCATCTCTGTGTTTTCCTTCCTTCCTTCCTTCCTTCCTTCCCTCCCTCCTTCCTTCCTTCCTTCCTTCTTCCTTCCCTCCCTCCTTCCTTCCTTCCTTCCTTCCTTCTTCCTTCCCTCCCTCCTTCCTTCCTTCCTTCCTTCCTTCCTTCCTTCCTTCCTTCCTTCCTTCCTTCTCTTTAAGCCCACCACCTCCTTCTAGGAGTTGTAATAATCAGTCAATGTCTTAGCAAGCAAGGATTTCCTATGCTGTAGAAACTAGTGGCAGACATTTATTTTTAAGAGTCTTAAAAGAGTTTTGCTGAGTCCATTTGCTGAAGGAAATCCCTTAAGCCAAGGACCTGCACCTACATGTTCAGCACCAAGTTTGGTGCTTTGTATGGGGAGAAATGAGGTCCAGTGACTCCATTCTCTGCTTCCACAAGAAGCAACCAAAGGCCGCCACTGAATCACCTCCAAGCAAACTGGGCCCCCGCAACCCCAGAAGCCTAGCCACGTTGGGGTGCCTGGCACAAAGCTTACTTAAGCTCTTCTTCATCCAGGTATCCACTCTGGTCATTGTCTATGAACCGGAAAACATCCTTCACCTGGCTGGCTGACATCTTGGAGAGGCCTGATGTCTGGAAGAACTTTTGGGGCTCAAAAGTATCTGGATCTGAAGAACAGAGAATGAATAAATTATTCTGATGCTCCTTGGGGCAGGCTCCATATTTGGGCCATGGTGCTGAAAACAAGGATTATTAAAATGGCTTTCATAGTATCCTTGAGCTACAGGGATGTGCGACTAGCCCAAGACTTCCAGATGGCCAGGATGAGTGACTCCGCGATGTCATCTCCTGCTCTTGCGTCCCCGGCTGCCTCTCTCTACTTGATTTTGCCCAGCTCTCCTTCTCTCTCCTCCGTCTCTCTCCCCTCCCCAACAGGCTGTGCCTCTGAGTCCTCCACATTCCTGGTCTATTTGGGGGTGGAAATGTAAATCACTGGATTCCAACAGGCTTAATTTACTCTACCCCCGCTTCTCCAAGGTTTCTTTCACCTTACAGTCATGTGATCACGCGCTCAGACCCCATAGTCCCATCACTGTAGCTATCTAATTCTGAGCAGTTTCATCCTCTCATTCTGGGATTCATTTGGCAAAGTTCACAGGCTCATTTCCATTGCTTCACCAGGGCTGTGAATAAGGGAGGACACCCCACACCTGTCCCATGTGCCCTTTACCTTGGCATTCCTGCAGGGCAGCTGCAATGTCATCAGCACTAAGCACGTCCGTGATGCTCATCTTTTACCTACTCACACAGAAAAAATGAGACGTGATAAATGGCAAATAGGAACACACACATCCAGGGGAATACGCTGCCCACGCGCTCCCAAACTATAGCACTTGTCTACCATTTCTCTCTCTCTTTCTCTTTCTCTTTCTCTTTCCCTTTCTTTCTCTCTCTCTTTTTCTTTCTTTCTCTTTCTTTCTTTCTTCTTTCTTTCTCTATCTCTCTCCTTTTTCTCTCTATCTCTTTTATTACTTTCTTTCTTTCTTTTCTTTCTTCTTTCTTTCTCTCTCTGTCTCTCTTTTCTTTCTTTCTCTCTCTCTCTCTCTCCTTTCTTTCTTTTCTTGCACTGCTAGAAGTTGAATCTAGGACCTTGTCCATGCCACCAAGCCACTACTACCAAGCCACATCCCAGCTCCTGTCTAGAATTTTTAAAATATGGTAAGCACCTGTGAATGAAGTGAGAGAACAGAATATCCAAACAAAAACCAGACAAGGGAAAAAATCCCAGCCTTCTCATCTCACTGCCTTCTCCTGAGTAGATTCCAAAGATGACATTTTTAAACACGACCCAAAGAGCTACTTGATTCAGTTTTCTTATAAAGATTTCATGCGCATAACCAGTCATCTACACAGGCAGCTGCAAAGCACTCAGAAATAAGCCATGTTGTAAATGTAACAGCATTCTCATACACCAGCTAGAGAATGTTGCAAATTCCATGTGGGAAAGGAGAGAGATTGGGCTACTGCTGAGCCATGTTGCAGCCATGCTCCGTCCTGAAGGGTGAGAATCAGTGAAGGAAAAGTCACCAGAGATGAGAGTCCTCTCCAGTACTGAAGCCACAAGAAGAGAGAAATCTGACTGCAACATGCACAACCCTCACATGTATGCCTGGTAGGAAGAAGACCTTGGGATCTGGCAAGGCCCACCAGCTACTTACCCTTTTAGATTTTCCCCCAGGAAGAGTCAGGGGAAAAAAACGAGAGAAGGAGCTCAATACAGATGTGTTTTTGCTACCTTACTGACCTACCTTATATAGGATTGAAAAAGTGATAGTTACAACCTCTTAGATTTCCTTTTCAGGGATCAAGTGGATGTAGATCAGATGTCTTACCTTACTAATTAAACTTTTTCTTTCTATTTATAGCTCAAGGGACTGTGGGTGGGAACAGCCAATTTTAAAAAACAAACCTCAACAAACCTTAACTAAGGTTTCAGTTCTGCAAACGAGCCCCCCTGGCAGAGAGCGGAGAAGATACTGGAGGCCTAGTGAGGAGGAGGAGGAAGAGGTGGCTGAAAGGAGATCACCACACATGGCAGAGCTCTGTGAACTGAAAGGGCTCCCCAGATGTTCGTGGCTGTCATTGAGGCAGGTCTGTTTTCAGTGGGTGTGCAAAGCTGACCTCAATCCAGGGTTGAGGAGCCCAAAGTCAGCGGCCCACAGTGGACATACCAGACTTGTCTAACAAAGGAGGTGGCTCGCTCAGCTCCTGTTCACTACCATTCTGCTTTCTAAGAGTGCAACCACCCTGGGTCCTACAAATGTCTTTGCTTTGACATTTCTCAGCTAAATCTGCGTACACTCAAAAGACACAAAGGGGGGCAGGAATGTAGCTCAGTGATACTGGATGCAAGGCTCTGGATTTGATCCTCAGCACCAACAAGAAAAAGAAAAACAGGAGAAAATCAAACAACATTTCCAAACCCTAAACTAAAATTTGTAGAAAAGCTTATTTTCAGCAAATATTTATTGAATCCCTATGTGGATAGCACTATGCTAGACTCTTCCTTCCTTCCTTCCTTCCTTCCTTCCTTCCTTCCTTCCTTCTTTCCTTCCTTCCTTTTCCCCCCATCCTTCCCTTCTTTCCTCCTGCCCTCCCTCCCTCCTCCCCCGCCCTCTTCTTTCATTCTCTGCTGGGAATGAAATCTAGTGCCTCAAGCATGGTGGGTGAATGCTCTACTGTTGAGCTACTTCCCCAGGTGAATGCTTCTTTTTTTATATGATTATTGTCACACACACACAAACACACACACACACACTCACACACAGAGCCAGGTGTGGTAGTGCATGCCTATAATCCCTGTACTCTGAGAGGCTGAGGCAAGAAGATTGCAAGATCAAGCCCAGCCCGGGCAACTTAGTAACTTAGCAAGACCCTATCTCAAAATAAAAAATAAAAAGGGCTGAGGATGTAGTCAGTGGGAAGGTCTGGGCTCAATCCCCAGTACCACAAATAAAAAAAATAAAACTCTCCCCACCAAAAAACCCTCACAACATAAAATGTACCATATTAGCCATTTAAGTGGCCATATAGTTCAATAATGCTGGTGGTATACTGTTCTTGTGTAATAGATCTCTGCAAAATTGAAATTCTGGACCCACTGAACCTCTTGCTCAGCTCCTGTCAACCACCATTCTGCTTTCTAAGACGGCGACCACCCTGGGTCCCTCATGTAGCTGGGACCATGCAGTATTTCTCTTTTTGTGCTTGGCTTGTTTCACTCAGCATAGCGTTCCCAAGGGTCATCCATGCTGTGGCGTGTGATAGAATTTCCTTCTTTTCAAAGACCGGATTCCGGTTTGTTGATCTTCTTCAGTGCAAATGTAGGTCCCATTTTACAATCAGCAACAACCTATAGTTTAGAGTCAGGAGCTCAAAATCGGGCCTCAGACTTTCCCTGGATGCTACCATCTGGAAGCTCATTTTTGGGTGCCCCAAAATATATTCCTTTCCTGCACCGCAGCACTATACGTGTCTTGACAGCACCAAAGAACAGTTTTTCTCAGGGTTACCTAAAGCATCTCAGAGACTCCCAAACCTCAGGCCCGCACCATGTCCACTTGCCCACGTTTTATTTCCTAATGTAAGGCGTGATCAAAATATACGATGAATGTTTAGATTTTTTTTAAAACTATTACAATAAAAGACACACTGCCTTTAAACCCCTTCGAACTACTCCCCCTCACCTCCAACACAATTATCCCGTCATTCTCACCACTTTCTGAAGCAGTTCTGGAAGTCCTCGTTCCTGAGTGTGTTTGCAAGTTATGATTAAAAAAAAATACAGTGAATGCTGCCGCTGAGTGCCATCCAACAGAAAGGTAGACTTGAAAAACAGAACAGCTCATCCATGTTATTCAGCGGCTCTGGCGCTGTGAAATGTCTGACTCCAATGTCAAAACGACCGTGAAAGGGAAACATTTTGAATCAGTTCAGGACATTGAGGCAGCCATGACATTGAGGCAAGAGAAAAGAAGACTTCCAAAACAAGAGACGACTTCCTGAACCGGTTCAGAGTGGCAAGAGTGATGAGATAAGGTGTTCCAAGCCAGCAGGGGAGTATTTTAAGGGGGGTTGATGGCAATGTGTCTTTTACTGCAATAACTTTTAAAATTTTAAGCATTCACAGTTTATATTTTGATCATCCCATGTGCCTAGCACAGGCCTGACCTGTGTTGGATGCTTAATAATTCTTTGATAAAAGAACAGATTAAAACAATAAAAAGAACTTGAAAACACTATTCCCATTCCAGCACCAACCAACCCAGCTCTTAAAAAGTCTTCTGAAAATAAGCCTCAAGAGTTTTGAACTAAATTTCCAACATTAAGTTGCCATAGAAACCATGGCAGTGTTTACAATTGTCCGTAGAGATAGAACTGTCAAAGAAAGCTGCCCATTTAAATGAAAATATCACATGGGCTAAAGCAGACCCTTCAGATGTTCTCGCTGTTTCATTTCTTTTCTGATAGAAAATAGAGGTGACGGAGATCCCGTAAACATGGTTGGTGGTGAGCATAATCGGTTAGGACAGTGTATTTGGCTTTCTTTAGTTGGGCCCAGGTAGAATTAGAGACAAAAATTAGGTACGCTGAGGAGGGCGTGATAGTGCACATCTGTAATCCCAGAACTCTGGGAGCCTGAAGAGGGATGATCACAAGCCTGGACAATTTAGCAACTTAGCAAGATGCTTTCTCAAAGTAAAAAATTAAAAAAAGGACTGGGGATGCAGCTCAGTGTGAAGGCCCTAGGTTCAATTCCCAGTACAAAAAAAAAAAAAAATTAGAGAAGCTGTCAGCTGTTACTGAAGTCCTAGCTCTCTGGGGCTGCCTGTTGCATTGGTTAATCTTTGGCTTCCTGGACTATTTGCTAGACAGTGACTGACTTCCTGCAAGTCAGCCTGTAGATATCAGGCTCCATTCCGGCTGTTGCTGTAGATAATGGGTCAGCATTGTATTCTGGCGATCATCCAACTTTGTATTCAGCCTCTCATTAGGACATTTCTTATCCCATTGTAAAAGTTCAACAAGAGTGTTCACGGAATACACAGACTGACTCAGTGTGCAAACTGAAGAAGTCTCTCACCTTGAGTCTCAATTCCCTTTTTTAAAAGTGGTGACGGGCTGGGGATTTAGCTCAGCGGCAAAAGCGCCTGCCTGGCAAGCGCAAGGTCGTGAGTTCGGTTCCCGGTACCGGAGAAAAACCAAAAAAAAAAAAAAAAACAAAAACAAAAGTGGTGACAATATACAACCCACTCATATAACCATTGTGTCTGGTATACAGGGAGCGAGCAGGAATTAAAGGCTGCCTTTTCAGGCTGTCATTGGCCTCCCGCATGCTGGGCAGGCACTATCCCACTGAGCTGCGTCCTCACCTTGCATTTCAGTCTTTAAAAAATGAAGATATTCCACACCAGGCATCGTGGTGCCCACCTGTAATCCCAGCACTTTGGGAGGCTGAGGCAGAAAGATCTCAAGTTTAAACCCATTCTGGGCAACTTAGAGACTCAAAAAAAAAAAAAAATGCAGGTAAAGCTCATGCATTGCCCTATAAGGGAGTAGGAGGTGGAGGTTACATTTGAGGGGAGAGCAGAGGCTGGAAGTGGGGAGGTCCTGGGGTACTGATAATGTTTTATTTCTTAATTTGAGTGCTGGCTACATGGTTGTGTTTATGGCAATTTTGTGTCAGGTATTTTGTGTCAGGTGGGTTTTGCTCCAAAAAGCAAGTTGACTTAAAAAATAAACAAGGCAGTTCTGCCTTGTGACCTTGGCTTGAGGTGTGGTAGTTGGAGGTGGCGGGTCAGACATTTGCCTGCTACAGCTGCCTTCCTGTGCTCGGCGTGACTGAAGGCTTTTCCAGGCTCCCGTCGAGTGAGATGTAGGCACTCAACTCAGGGCTCCTTGTAGTCACACCAGGGCTGTGAATGGAGTTGCCTGACGGGCCTCATGAGGTGGCCATGCCCTGTGACCAAAGCAGGCTACTCTGCTGTGCAGAAAGGGAACAGCATTCTGGCTGGTCACAGAGAGGCCCCTGTCCTCCCCACCAGCCTCAGTCTCTTGGTTTTCTCTCTAAGGCACCCGCCATGCTCTGAGATGAGCTGGTTTGCTTACTTGCTTGCTTGTTTGTCATTCTTTTTTTCCACCAAATGGAAGCTTCTGGAATGTAAGGACTTGGTGTGCTGTAACACTCAGCTCCCAGTACCTGGTGTTTGACACCCCGGAGGCCCCAGCAACAGGGATGAGAGATGATAAGGTGAACGCGGTGGCGGTCTGAAGTCTCATTTAAATAATGGTTAGTGTGTGGGAGAGAGAGAGAGAGAGAGAGAGAGAGAGAGACGGAAAGGATGAGGGGAGGGAAGGGGCACCAGGCTTTGTGTGGGATTCCTGAATCACACAACTTCCTGACACTGACAGAAAATGGGGACAGTTCCTACACATGTTATCAGAATAGCTAGAGAGGCTGATGTGGAAGATAAATTGCAGAGGAAACTCTTCAGTGTTTTATAGGGTCATAGGAAAATTATGAGAACATTAAATCCTAGATTTGGGGGTTTACTGGAAATTGAACCCAGGGCCTTTGCACTAAGCCACATCCTAGCCCTTTGTATTTATTTATTTTGAGACAGAATCGTGCTAAATTCCTAAACTGACCAGACTGGGCTCTAACTTGTGATCCTCCTGCTTCAGCCTCCCAGAGTGCTGGGATTACAAGCTTGCACTACCATGCCCAGCTAAAAGCCTAGCTTCTTAAATGTGGGTGATGAAATAGCAAGGTCCACAGAAAAGAAGCTTCTGACTGACAAGTTAGAAAAGCTAAAAAAAAAAAATTAAAATCTGAATTGCAGCATTGAGCATTTGATGTCTGTGTGGTGAGAGGGTCAGGGGGGATCTAGAGTTACAGGAGTGTTTTTATTTATAAATGAGATTCTTCTCTAGAAGGGATTTCCTTTCCCACTCAAAGAGACTTAGTAGTGGGGCTGGGGATTTAGCTCAGCGGCAAAGCACCTGCCTGGCAAGCGCAAGGTCATGAGTTCTGTTCCCGGTACCGGAGAAAAACCAAAAAAAAAAAAAAAAAAAAAAAAAAAAAAAAAAAAAAAAGAGACTTAGTAGTGACTCGTTTAATAAGTTGGCATATGAGGGCTTAGGACAAGCTCCTTAGCAAGGCAAAGACACTGATCTTCACTAACAGAGGATGTAAAACATCTCAGGGCTCAAAAAGAAGAGCAGCTTGCAGATTTCCCAAGTGAATGAATGACTAGCAGAGGGATGGGAAGACCCTAAGGGCACATTGCCCATGTCTATAAACACTGACTGCTCCTGGGTTGACAATTCTTAGGAACCCTGGGACAGCATGAATCCCTTGTCACCTCCTGAGGGTCAGCAATGAAATAAGGCTCATAATGATCACTGGTTGTATGATCTATGTGGCCAATGCAAAATGAAGAGTTATTAAGAATTTCAAGCCAGGTCTGATGGAGCATGCCTATAGTCTCAGCACTCTGGGAAGCTGAGGCAGAAGGAGCACAAGTTTGAGCCTAGCCTAGGCAATGTAGCATCTAGTGAGGGCCAGTCTCAAAAAGGGTTGAGAATATGACTTAGAGTGAAGACCTTGGATTCAAACCCCAGTCCCAGGAGAGAGAGGGAGACAGAGAGGAAGAAAAAGATGAAGAGAGAGAGAAAGACAGAGAGAGACAGGGAGAGGGGAAGGGGGAGAGGGAGAGGAAGGGGAGGGAGGGAGAGAGGAGAGTTTCCACACAACGGTAGCAGAGTGTTAAGAATGGTCCTTCTAAGTGCAGAACCCTGAAGGTTATAAATCTCACACCCACAAAGCCAGCACTGCTCATGATTTATAACTGTGCGTACAACAGTATCCAGTTTACCAATAATATGTCATTGTGTCATTTAATTATGGCAACAACTCTGTGAAGATTCATTATCCCTCAGATGAAAAGGGAGGAGAACAGATACTCCCGTAGCTGGGGCTGTAGCTCAGTGGCGCAGTGCTTGCTTAGCATCACAAGGCCATGGGTTTGATCCCCAGTACTGAAAAATAAAATAAAAAAGAATAAAAGGAAGAATGACAGTGAAGCAAGAGCAAGATTTCAGGTCAAATAGCTCCTTAAGTGATAGAGCCAGAACTCATCCTTGGAATTTTCCTTGCTGCCAACTAAGAAATTCCCAAGATGTTAGGCTCTTAGATTCCTATAACCCCTTTTTGACCTTAGAAAGCTGAAAGAGAACAAGTTTGCCTTACCATCTCTGGACAAAGGACAATAAATAGACTTTCTGGCATAGAACCATCGCCCACATCTACCAAACACATGGGCCTTTGGGAGACATTTAAGATCCAAATTGACAGAAATAGAGAAAGAATGAGAAGAAGGGAAAACACAGGAGACAGAAAACAACGAAAGGAGAAGAGTAATCGTATGCAGCCCACCACTATAAATGATCGATATAGCTGGGCACGATGGCGCATCGCTATACTCCCAGCATGCTTAGAGGCTGAGGCAGGAGAATTGCAAGTTTGAGTCCAGCCTGGGCAACTCAGCAAGACCATGTCTCAAAATAAAAAAACCAATAACAAACAAAAAGGGCTCAGTATGTAGCTCAGTGTGGAGACCCTGGAATCAGCCCTCAGTTCAAAAAAAAAAAAAAAAATTATGCTAACCTTGCAGTATCTCTCCTTGTAGATATATTTATTTTTAAAATAATACTTAAAACAATGAAATTGGATCATAATCTTAATAACTGGATTTGTCACTTAACATGTTATGATCCTTTCCCTTATCAGTAAGTATAAATCTATATACAGTGCTATGGTTTTTCATGACTATGTATAATTCTCGTGTATAGGGGTGGAGGCGGCTATAACTAATGTCATCAATCCCCTATTATCAGATATTTAAATTATTTTTGTATTTTTACTGTTACAGTGAGCAACAGGAGAACCATCCCTATAGATAAATCTGCAGACCCAGCCCTAGCTGTTGCATTGTGGGTATGAATGTGCCATAAGTGTCTTATAATACTTGTTGATTCAAACAATACTGATTGAATATCAGACACTGTGCTGGATGCTGGGTTTAAAACAATGAGCAACAAATTGCCTGGTTAATTAAATTTGGTATCACATTCAGTGGTTGGTGTGTGTGGGAGAATTTCTAGAATGTTTCTCAATATCCCATATTCTGAATGCAGACTGGTAATTATTCAAAAAAAGCAAAATATAATCATACTAATCATTAATAAATGTACAGTGAGGAATTATTTGTAGGACCTTGGGGAGGATTTGTGTTTTAGTCATTAGAACAAAAAGAGTCCCTTGGAAGATTCTGAGTGGGAGGTGAGAAGCAATTAGATTTGCATTTTCCAAAGGCTTTTGGACTGTGTTATGGTTGAGAGCTACAATTATCCCCTCAAATTCCCTTGTGTGTGGAGAGCGGTTGGATCACACGGGTGCTGTACACATCAGTGGGTAAATTGGTGGATGAGTCCACAGCTAAGCGTACTGTGGGGAGATGGAGCCTGGCCAGAGGTGGTCACTGGGGTCGTGACCTGAATGGATGTGCTCTTGTCTCCAGCTCCTCCCTTCTCTCTCTTCCTGGCTATGAGATGAGCAACTTCCTTCCACTATGTCCCTCCATCATGCTACTTCAGCCTTGGAGCTGACAGACCATGGACTAGAAGCATGAATCAAATAAAACTCTCCTCCTTGAAATTGTGGATGTAGGGTGTTGTGTCCTAGGGATGGGTAAGTGACTAAAACTGGCTGCTTTGTGGAGAAAGATTGGCAACAGCCAGCACAGATGCCAGGAGACCGGTGAGACAATTACGTTGTCCAGAAGAGAGATGCAATCCTGAAGCAGGAGGGAATAGTAGAGATAAGAAGGAGTGGATAAAATGAGAACAATGTAGATGGTTAAGTGGACTGAATTTGGTCATGGCTTAGGGCAGTGTATTGGTCTGTTTTCCATTACTATAATGAAATATCTGGGGCTGGGTAACTTATAAAGAAGAGATTTATTTAGCTCACAGTTTAGAGGCTCAAGTGCATGTATCATCATCAGCTCAGCTCTAGTGAGGAACTCGTGATGTGGGGGCCAGCATCACACGGTGGGAGTGTGTGAGAGGAGGAGATAATGCAGCCAGATGGGAGCCAGAGTAGGAAGCTGCCGGGCTTGCTCTTTTTATCATGAGAACTAATGATAGCTAGTAAGACTATGAGAGTAAGACTTGCATCATGAGAACTAATGGACATACCAGGAAAATTACTTAATTCCTCAGGAGGCCACACCCCCAAGGGCCATTCACTAGCCTCCACCTCTTAAAGGTCCCATCACTTCACTGAAGACCAAACCTCCAGGACCTCTGGCAGAGGAGGATGGACCTGAACCAAAGACAGAGAACCACCAGGAAGGATGACAAAATGAGGTCAATGCTGTATCAGTGACCCAGTGTTGTGGGCTGAGCTGTGTCTCCCCTAAATTCATATGTTGAAACCCTAACCCTCAGTACCTCAGAATGTAACTATAGAGACAGCCTTGAAAAAGATCATGAAGTTAAAATGAGACCCTCAAGATGTGCCCGGATCCAATCCAACTGGTGTCTTCAAAAGAAAAGGAGCCTGAGCCAGGCACGGTGGTACTCACCTGTAATCCCAGGACTCAGGGAGGTGGAAACAGTAGGATCTCAAATTTGAGGTCTGCCTGGGCAATTTAGCAAGACTTTATGTCAAAATAAAAAATAAAAAAGGGGACTGGAGATGCAGTTTAGTGTGAAAATTCTAGATTCAATCCCCTAGGCCTAGAAGAAAAAAAAAAAGAGGAGACTGGTGCTGGGAGTGGTAACATATACATGTAACCCCAGATATTTAGGAAGCTGAGGCAGGAAGATTGCAAATTTGGGGACAGCCTGGGTAACTTAGTGAGACTCTGTCTCAAAATTTAAAAAGAATAAATAAACAAACTGTTATGGTTTTTGTCTGTGTGTCCCCCCAAAGCCTCCTGCGGCCCTGGGGCAGGCTATTAGAGTTTGAATATGGGTGTGAGAGCTACACCCGCCCTGGGGTGGATAGTTTGCATATGTAAGGTAGAGGATGAAGTGCTTGGGTCAATCCTCCTCCTTTCCGCCCTGGTGTAAGTGAGTTGTTGCTTAGCTGTGGCTGCCGTCCTGAGATGCAGCCCTCTGCCACGTGCCACTCTGCCTTATGATCTCCCAAATAAGGATTGAAACTTCCACGAACTGTAAGCGAAATAAACCTTTCCTTCCTTAATTTTGGGCATCAGGTATTTTGTCCCAGCAGCGAGAAAAAAGTAACCAAGACACAAACAAATAAATAAATAAGCAAGCAAGCAAGCAAGCAAGCTGGGACACACCAAGAGACAGCAGGGCCACATGTGCGCGAAGGAAAGGCCACGTGAGGACACAGTGAAAAAGAGGCCACCTGTAAGCCAAGGAGAGGGAACTCAGGAGAAAGCGACCCTGTTGACCCCTACATCTTGGATTTCCAGCCTTCAGAACTGTGAGACAATAAATTTGTGTTGCTTAACCCATCCAACTTGTACTTTGTTTTGGCAGTTCTAGCAAACAAACACCCCAGAAAACAAAGAGCTGGTCCTGACAACAGGCAGGGGGGCTTCCCCACCTCCCATGGCTATGTTGAGGGGCCCGTGCATCACAAGCACAATCGGAAATGGATGACAGAGCACTGAGCCCTCTGTCACTTGAGACCAGGACGCCATCCGCTCTCATGGCTGACACTGCCCAGGCCCCAGGGAGAAAATTCTTTACATCTCTTGCTCTGCATCTTCAAAACAGCAGATGACCACTTCCCAAGATAGCAAGATTTGCAGGTTGTGCCATTCCTGACCCCAGACATTTTCTCTCAGACCCATGGAATATGTTAGATTCTTGTGTCATGAAGTATCACTTTTCAGTAGTGCTGGATGTCCACTTTCCCCCTTCTTTTGGTCTTTTAATTTGTGGTTCCAGAGGCACCCAGAGATTAGCATGATGTTTGCCAGAACCACATGTGGTGGCTTGAACAGTGTAAAGTGTCCCCCCAAAGTTTCATGTACTCACAGGCAGGGCTTCTGGAATGTGATTGGATTATGGCACTTATAGTTGGCTTGCTATTAGGAGGTGAGGTCTGGTTGGAAGAAGATGTGGGTCACTGGGGGCATGACCCAGAAGGGTTTAGCTCCCATCTGATTCCTAACATCCCTCGTTCCGCTTCCTGGATACCATGAGGTGAGCAGCTTTACTCCGCCCAGGCCCTTACTCCATGCTGTTCTGTATCTGAGCCGGCCAGCTATGCATTTGAAACCTCTACTAATGGCAAGCCAAAGCAAACCTGTCCTCCTCCAAGTTGTGGGTGTCAGGTATTGGGTCTCAGCCATGAGAAAGTAACTAAGACACTCAGACACACAGTGAATTTTTATGTCAGTGTGAGTGGGCCAGGGGTGTCCGGATGAAACGTGTCTGCTGGGTATGACTGCGTGTGTTTCTGATGACGTCAGCATTTGAATTGGTGGCCTCAGTAAACTAACTGATTGCTCCTCCCAGTGCAGTAGGACATTGTTTCATCTTGTGGAGTATGCAAAGAGAACAAAAGGTAGAGAAAGAAAGAAAGAATGGAGGAATCGGTCCTTTTCTTGGGGGGGCACTGGAGATCAAACCCAAGGCTTTCGCACTGAGCTTCATCCCCAGCCATTATTTTATCTTACTTATTTTATTTTTTAAAATAAAAGATTTTTATTCAAAAATGTGAAGTACAAAAAAACTCTTTCATTCCCCTGTACAGTATTTCACTCAGATAATAGCAGTAGGCCACATGCTGCTCAAAACACAGTATTTTATTTTATTTTTTGAGACAGGTTTCCCTAAGTTACTAAATTGCCCAGGCTAGGCTTGAATTTGCAACCCTGCTGCCTCAGCCTCCCAGAATGCTGGGATTATAGGTGTATGTCTCCATGCCCTGCTAAATTGTTCCCTTTTTTCCTGCCTCCTAGAGCGAAAACATTTTTGAGGGAAAGGAGAAAAGAAGGAAGGAATATATATATATATGTGTGTATATATACATATATATATATGTATATATATATATGATAGCTAAAATAATTGTAATACTAATTTCTGTTCATTGAAAGGAACAGTTAGTGTTTATATTGTTTGATCAATCTTACATGCCTATGTCTGATAATGTGAGCAACTACTTTGAAAATAACAATATGCAAAATAATAACCATTGTTAATTTCCTATCATCTTGCTTTGAAATTCTGTATCATTTTTATTGTTTTTTTAACTTTAACATTAAAAAACTTTAACATTAAAAAATGTAAAACATCTCATCTCATCTTTTCTTGCATTTGACTGGGATTTAAATGATGATACTCCCCCCGCCATAGTTAACTGATTATGTTAATTTGAGTAAGAAATGTCCAGCTATATTGGATCAGCACAGTTCTGGGTGTGACTGACGGGATTTACTGAAAACAGAAACCCCACACTGGGTGTGGGTGATACCACCCAGAAAAGATTATATCCTAGATGGGATAAAAGGGAAAGGATCACTTGCTGCTGCCGCCTTCTGCTTGCCATAGACTATTTCTCCTCTGCAATGTCCCCTGCTGTGCTGACCTGCCTTAGAACCAGCTGACTATGGACTGAAGCCTCTACAAACTGCTGAAATAAACCTTTCCTTCTTTAACTGTGGCTATGGAGTATTTTGTGTCAGCAATGAGAAAAATAACTAAGACAGATTTTTGGTACTGGGAGTGGCTCTAGAGAAATAGAATTGCAAAGATGAATTTCTTTAATGGCTTTAATGGTTCCTGGAGTTGGCTCTCTAATTTTACAAAACCTAGAGATGCCATGGTCTCTCTTTCTGATACTGTGGGAAATTCTGAGAGTCCTTGGTGTGAAGTGCTTAAAATAATACGCATTGTAGGTCCATTTGATTATCCTAATTCACCATTTGTGAGATGTAAGAAATTTAGTAACTCCATATATGATACTTTTGGATGTATTTGGCAGAGTGGGAAATATAATGATGCTGACTGGATGCTCTTAGCATCTCTGGACAAACTAGTGGAGGAAAATAATGAGCTCAAAACATCCATAGGAAATCTAAATCCTGCTAAGTGGGAGGACAAATTAATAAAGGAAAATAAGGAGCTCAAAGATCCAAATTCCCAGCTCCAGACACACATACGAATCCAAAAGTTTCTAAGTGTGTCCTGAAAGAAAAATCTCCTCTTTTTTAGTCGTAAGGTTGAGATTGCAGAAACCCAAACGCAGTCCCTCATAATTTGATTGGTTGAAATACAGAGTAAGCTTAACAGTCAGCCTTGAAGGGTATCTGAAGTAAAGGTGAGGGCACTGATTGGGAAAGAATAGGATCCCTAAACTGGGATGGGGATGTTTCAGAGGGTCCTGATGAGGCTGAGACTGTTGAGCTCCTAGACTGTAATAAGATTATTTTGCCAGAGGAAGAGATTTCTGCGTCCCACAATGGCGGAGCCATACACACCCACCCCCTGTAGTTTGGCCACTCCTAGTATACCTGAGGAAACCAATCCTATGTTGACCAAGCATGACAAGGCCGACACTCCTCAGGACCCACCCTCTCCACCATTTTTGCCTCTAGGCCTATAACCAGGCTCAAATCACAGAAGGCACTAAAGGATGAGGTACACTGGGGGTGACCCATGAGGAAGTCCACGGTTCTCCCAAGGAACTTCTTGTGGGTTTTCTAACTCTTATAAGCAGAGGCCTGATGAGCAAGTATAAGAATGGGTTTTATAGGTGTGGGATAATGGTGGCAAAATCATACACCTGGATCAGGCTGGCTTTGTTGATATGGGCCCATTAAGCAGAGATCCTGAATTTAATGTTGTAGCTCTTGGAGTGAAGAAAGGTGTTAATAGTTTATTTGGCTGGTTGGCAGAAGTATGGATCAAAAGATGGCCCACAGTGACTGAGTTAGAGATGCCTAATAGTCCATGGTTTACTATTGATGAGGACATTTAGAAGCTAAGGGGAATGGGAGGGCTGGGATGGACTTGTTACGCCAAACCTAGTCTGCCACGCTGGGATGATCCAGAAAATGTACCTTTCACTAACACCTCGAGAAACAGAGTCATGAGGGGAGCATGGGCATCCCTGAAGAGCCCTGTCATTGCTCTTCTTTGCATGCCAGACCTGACAGTGGGGCCTGTGGTTACTCAGCTGAGACACTTATGGGCAATAGGTTTAATTGGGTCCCAGAGTGGCAATGGTCAAGCGGCAGCACTTAATCGCCGAAGGTAGGGTGCACATACTTACCATAATGGACAGTAGAGGCAGAAGAATGATCAGAATGGTCTGACATGTGCCGACCTATTGCTGGCTAATTACTCACAGTGTTCCCAAAAGTGAAATAGACAAGAAGCCTACACAATTTTTACTGAATTTATACAATCAAGAATATTTAAGGGCAAATAAACAGAACCCTACTTCAAATTGTGGTAACAGGGAATCACAGCCCCTCAAACAGTTTCCAGATCTGAGCCAGTTAACAGACCCAGAGCTCCTCGATTGAAGGGGAGGCTGGGCCCCCTAAAGGAAAGACATTGGGGCACCACCAAAAATTTATACAGTCAATCTTTCTCCCATCCTTCCCTAAAGGGACCTAAAGCCTTTTACCAGAGTAACGACACTGGGGAAAGAAACATGATCAGAAACTTGAGTGTTTACTGGATACTGGTTCTGAACTAACACTCTTTCCAGGAGATCTAAAACATCCGTGAAGCCCTGCAGCAAGAGTAGGGTCCTATTTATTTTCCCTTCGTTCTTTCTTTCTTTTCTCCTTTTCCTAAAAAAAATAAAATAAAAGATCAGGAAAAAAAAAGAGTAGGGGCCTATGGAGGTCAGGTGATCAATGGAGTTTTAGCAAAGGTCAGATTCACAGTGGGTCCAGTAGGTCTTTGAATCTATCCTGTAGTCATTTCCCCTGTTACAGAATCTGTAATTAGGATAGCGATACTTAGTACTGGCCAGAATCCTTACATTGGTTCCTTAATCGATAGTGTGAGGGATATTATAGTTGGAAAGGCCAAATTGAAGCCATTAGAGTTGCCTTTACCTGGTGAAATAGTAAACCAAAACCAATATTGCATCTCTAGAAGGATTTCAGAGATTAACGCCACTATCAAGGACTTCAAGAATGCAGGGGTGGTGGTCCCTATCACATCTCCATTTATTTCTCCCATTTTCCTGTGCAGAAGATGGAGGGGTCTTCAAGAATGATGCCTGATTACCATAAACAGAATCAAGTGGTGACTCCAATTGTAGCTGCTGTACCACATGTGTTTTCCTTGCTTGAGCATCTCCTTCCTGGTGCTTGGTAGGTGGCTATTTATTTAGCAAATGCCTTCTTCTCCATAAAGCCCATGGGAAGCAATTTGCTTTCAGCTGGCAAGGCCAGCAATATACCTTCAGTGTCCTACCTCAGGGTTAGAGTAACTCTAGCGCTGTGTCACAAATGAGTTTGCAGGGATCTTCGTCACCTTTCTCTCCCACAAGGTATCACACTGGTCCATTCCATTGATGACATTATGCTGATGGGATCAAGTGAGCAGGAGACAGAAACCACTCTGGATTTGTCAGTGAAGCATTTGTGAGCCAGAGGATGAGAAATAAATCCAACTAAAATTCAAGGTCCTTCTACCCCAGTGAAATTTCTAGGAGTCCAGTGGCGTGTGTGCATGTAGAGATATCCCTCCTAAGGTAAAAGAGAAGTTGTTGCATCGGGTTTCCCCCATAACCAAAAAAGAAGCACAGTGCCTAGTGGGGTGATTTGGATTTTGGAGGCAACACAGTCCTCGCTTAGGTGTTTTACTATGGCCCATTTAAGGAGTAGGAAAGTTGCTAGTTTTGAGAGGAACCCAGAACAAGAGACGGCTCTGCAACAGGTCCAGGCTGCTGTGCAGGCTACTCTACCACTGGGGCAATGTGATCCAGATCCAGTGGATCCAATGGTACTTGAAGTAGAGATGCTGATTGGAGTCTCTGGCAGGCCCCCACAGGTGAATTGCAGTGGAGACCTTAGGATTTTGGCTCTACCGCTGTCTGCAGACAACCACTCTCCCTTTAAAAATCTAGCCTGTTATAGGGCCTTAGCAGGAACCAAACACTTGACCGTAGAACACCAGATTACCATGTGACCTGAGTTGCCCAACACGAGCTGGGTATTATCTGATCCACTGAGTTATAAAGTTGTGTGTGCACAGCTATGTCCACCATTAAATGGAAATGGTACATATGTGATTGAGCCAGAGCAGGTCCAGAGGGCACATAAGTCACATGAAGATGTTTGCCTGATGCCCATGTCTCGCACTCTTGCTCTATTACGTTCTGTTTCCCATCATGCACCTGTGGCCTCATAGGGGGTACCACATGATCAGCTGTCAGGACCAGAAGGCGAGGGGCTGGTTTACGGATGACTCTGCACATTATGCAGGCACCATCTGCAAGCAGCTGCAGCACTACAGCATTACAGCCCCTCTCCAGGACATCCCCAAAGGACAGTGGTGAAGGGGAATCATCACAGTGGGCAGAACTTTAGGCAGAGGACCTGGTAGTACACTTTGCCTGGAAGGAGAAGTGGTCATATGTGTGGCTGTGTACTGATTCATGGGCTATAGCCAATGCTCTGGCTGGATGGTCAGGAACCTGGAAGGAACATGACTAAAAAATTAGGGACAGAGATATTTGGGGAAGAGATTTGTGGAAAGACTTCTCCATATGGGCAAGATATATAAAAATATTTGTATTCCCTATAAATGCTCACCGGAAAGTGACCTCAGCAGATGAGACTTTAACAATCAAGTGGAAAGGATGAACAGTTCTTTAGATAATTGGCAACCTCTTTCTTCAGCCACCTCTGTCACTGCCCAGTGGCTCATGAACAGACCGGCCATGGTGGCAGGGAGAGAATACTCAGGGGTGGAGGTCAGCACCACGGTCCCCCATTCACCAAGGCTGATCTGACTACAGCCACTGCTGAATGCCCAACATGCCAGCAGCAGAGACCAACACTGAGTCTCTGGTGTGGCACCATTCCCCGGGGTGATCAGCCTGCGACCTGGCGGCAGGTGGATTATATTGGACTGCTTCCATCGTGGAAAGGACAGCACTTTGTCCTTACCTGCACAGACACTTACTCAGGATATGGATTTTCCTTCCATGTGTGTAATGCTGCTGCCAGAACTACCACCTGTGGACTTACAGAATGCCTTGTCTGCCATCATGGAATTCCACACTGCAGTGCCTCTGACCAAGGAACACATTTTATGGCCTCTGAAGAAACAAACTAAAAAGGGAGCCACAGTGTTGTCAGGGGTGACTGACTGGGACTATGAAGGGGAAATTGGGCTATTACTCCACAACGGATGAAAGGAAAAATATATGTGGAGTGCAGGAGGTCCCTTAGGGCGTTTCCTAGTGTTACTGTACCCTGTTATTAAAGAGAGTAGGAAACTACAACAACCCAGTCCAGGCAGGATGACAATTGGTCCAGAACCTTCAGGAATGAAGGTGTGGGTCACCCCGCCAGGGAAAGAACCAAGACCTGCTGAGGCGCTTGCTGAAGTCCAGGGGAATACAGAATGGGTAGTGGAAAAAGGTAGTTCTAAATATCAGTTACGACTTCGTGATCAGTTACGGAAATGAGGATTGTGATTGTAATAGTTCTCCCTTAGTATGCTTCCTACGTAATACGTTGAAAGACTTAATATTGGTTCGTAAGTATTGTTACACCTATGTTATAATGTTCAGATATGAACTGTTTGGAGTAAGCATCACCCAGAGCAAGCTTGCCTTTTATTCTGGGAGGGAATTTGTGTGTTTCTGTTTGTACACAGTGTAGCTGTAACGTATTAGGTGTAGTTGTGAACCTGTCTTTGTATCTGGAGACTATGGTTTAAGGAAATGTGTCTGACTGTCAAATTGACAAGAGGTGGACTGTGATAGTTAACTGTGTCAACCTGAGTAACAAATATCCAATTACACTGGATCAACATAGCTCTGGGTGTGACTGAAGGGATTTATTGAAGACAGAGGCCCCACCCTGGGTAGGATTGCCACCTGAATGGAATAGAGGGAAACAAATAAGGAAGACTCGCTTCTATTTCTTCAGAGGAGCTCCAGTCTTCATCTTCGCCTTGGACATTGTCTCCTGGCTTCCAGCACTGACTCTTCAGTCTCCCGTGAGGGACTCGCATGGGACACTGCAGTGAGCTCCAGGCCTTCGACTGGATCCTTCGGCTCTCCAGCACACAGACAGCCCTTTTGCACTCTTCCATTAACTGACGCTGCAGGTGGCCATTGTAGGCCAATCTTGTAAATTTTTGTATATCTTGCATTAAATCTGTCTCTCTAGTAAGCACTGACTGATACACCCCTCCACTCTAGGTTTCTAGATTTCCAGATTCAGACTGGAACTATTCCACGGGCTTTTCTGAGTCTCTAGCTAGCAGATGGCAGTCTGTGGGACTTCGTAATTGCCTGACTCAATTCTTCATAATCGCTCTGATATACGTGTACATCCAGTTGGTTCTCTTTCTCTGGAGGTAGCTGACTAACGCAGTTACTCACTTTTGCCGTATTCACCTCTTTTAAATTTGCGTACATTGAGGTCTCAGTAACACGAGAAAAGAATGATATCAATTTTTCACACCAGCAACTAGTTGGATATTAAAAGCTAGATTTGCAAATAACTTTTTTTTCATATGGTGTTGAGGATGGAATCCAGGGCCTTTGTATGCTAGGCAAGTGCTCTATACAGCTACACCCCAGCCTTTTAATTTTTTATTATGAGACAAGTTCTTGCTAGGTTATCCAGGCTGGGTTTAAAATTATGGTCCTCCTGTCTCAGCCTCCCGAGTAGCTGAGATTACAGGCATATACCACTATGCCTGGCTGAGAAAAGTTTAATAAGGTTTAATGGGTTTCAGTGATCATGTGAAAATAGCATTATTTAAACCATTTTGATTAAAAGTGTTAATATTCATTAACTAAAACTTGTATTTTAACCCTTTAATTTTAAAAGGTTGCTGATTCAGAATATTTTAAAAGATAAATAATCTTATGAAAATATAATATTCTTTAATGTTGGGGATCGAACCCAGAGCCTCACACGGGCTATGCATATGCTGTACCACTGAGCTAACTCTCCAGTCCATAAAAATACTTTTGATTTACAAGTTTTTGCTCCAATATATATTTTTTGATGAAAATATATTTAAATTTATACAACTGTATTTTATTTTTAAGTATTTTAGGTCATTAGTGACAGTAAACCATTATGTAACATACATTTATTTATTTATTCATTTATTTATTTATACTGGGGAGTGAATTCACAGCCTTTGCACTGAGCCACATCCCAGACTTTTTTTTCCCTTAATTTTGAGACAGGATCTTACTAAATCAGAAAGTTGCCCCAGGCTAGGCTTGAATTTGTAATCCTTCCGCCTCAGCCTCCAATGGTGCAGGGATTACATGTATGCACCACACCTGGCTTGTGAAAAATCTTTATCATCACATTTATGTAACAGATATTTTTTGCTAAAAAAGGGGAGAAAAATAAATTTTGTGTGCTTAAAATGTATTTATTTATTAAGTACATGTATCTTTGTTTCAGTTCGCATCCAAACCGTGCCGAAATGGCAACATAACACGTCAACATATAAAATAAAGAAATTCAGTCATCTTTGATATTTGGCCTATTTCATACATGCTAAGAGCTGTATCTTATGGAGGTTTTCTTGGCATGTTTGTTAGAACCTGTCATGTGTCCACATATATCACCTGTGTTAAGAACTTATGGCTCAGCATAGTAGCAAGCATTTTACACAAGATATCACTCAGAACACTCCTGAAACAATGATGACCTCATTTCAAAGATGAAGATAAACTACATTTCAGAGACCAGATAGCAATTAGCCAGGAATGGTGGTTCACACCTGTAATCCCAGCACTCTGGCAGATTAAGGAAGGAAGATTACAAGTTCAAAACTAGCCTCCTAGGAAATTTAGTAATCTAATGAGACCCTGGATCAAAATAAAAAATAAAAGGATTTTAGCTAACTGTCTCTCAGACAAAGGACTTATATCTAGAACATATAAAGAATTAAAAAAAATCAGACCCCCCCCAAATCAAAGACCCAATCCAAAAATGGGCATCTGAGATGAACACATACTTCTCAGATGAAGAAATACAAATGGCAAATAAATACAGGAAAAAATGTTCAACATCAATAGCCATTCAAGAGATGCAAATTAAAACAATACTGAGATTTCATCTCACCCCAGTAAGAGTGGCTACCATCAAGAAATCAACCAATAACAAATGTTGGGGGGTGGTGTGGGGAAAACACCCTTCCCCACTGTTGGTGACAATGTAGACTGGAGCAACCACTTTGAAAATCAGACTGGAGATTCCTCAGAAAATTAGGATTAGAGGTCCCATTTAACCCAGCTATTCCCATCTGGATATTTTCACCAAAAAATTAAAAACATCATACCACAGTGATATGTGTGCACCCATGTTTATAGCAGCACAATTTGTCATAGCAAAATCTTGGAAACAACTCAAATGCCCATCAACTGAGGAATGGACAAAAAAGATGTGATATTTTTATACAATGGAGTATTACTCAGCTATCAAGAAAGACAAACTCGAGGCTTTTATAGGTAAATGGATGCAACTAGAGACCATATTCATAAGTGAAATAAATCAGACCCACATGTGTGAGCATTTTATTGTCTCCCTAGTGTAAGAACCTGAAAGATTAAATAAAATCTGAAAGGTACAATAGATATTGTGAAAGGGGAAGAAACGTGCTTAAAAGGAAAGAACAACTGGAATGAGTGAAAGGAGAAAAGAAAGAAAGAAGAGAAATATATGTACATATATATATATATGATAGCTAAGATAATTGCTCTACTAATTTCTATTGGTTTATTGAAAGGAACAGTTAATGTTTAATTGTTTGATCAATTTTGT
Source organism: Chinchilla lanigera (assembly GCF_000276665.1). Lineage (NCBI taxonomy): Eukaryota > Metazoa > Chordata > Mammalia > Rodentia > Chinchillidae > Chinchilla > Chinchilla lanigera. The sequence goes on from NW_004955460.1 coordinate 13,900,870, forward strand.
ATACCTATATCTGGTAATGTGAGCAAGTACTTTGAAGATAACAATAAGTAGTACAATAACCATTGTTGATTTCCTATCCTCTAATTTTGAAATTCTGCATCATTTTTGTTTTAGTGTTGTTTTGTTTTTGTTAATTTGTTTTTGTTATTTCTCTTTAAAATAAAAAAAAATAAAAAGAGATGGGGAAGTGGCTCACTGTGAAGGTTCTGAGTCTAATCCCCAGTACTACCAAAAAAAAAAAAAAAAAAAAAAGGAAAAAAAAAAAAATATTAGACAGCAAGAATGTATCAGCCCTTAGATTCATCCTAAAATCTTTCTGGCTCCCATCTCTTTCTACTCTGCCTGGACTAATTGCATATTCGTGAGATACAGAGTACGGAGTCCCAGTGAGATCAAATCATTGTTAATAAGCATTTGTCTGGCCGCAGTCTATGGACAGGCTACTCTGAGAGTGCATAAGGAATTCCGCAAATGTCAGCCTGCTCCTGTGTCAAAAACATAAAATAACAAAGAAAGCAAAGCAAGCAGTCGTAGTTATGACTCTGTTGCTATGAGAACACTCATTAAGGTTGGGGAACAGCTCCAGATACTGTATTCAACTGCTGGTTCATGTCACATATAATTCACACAGCTGGTGTGTGGGCTGTGTGCTCTTATCCAGTTTAGCCGCCATCAGTGGCAGGATGGAAGCCGGAGGCCTTGGCAAAGCAAGGGTGAAGAGAGCTGTGCCAAAACTTCAGAGAAAGGCCAGCTGTAGTGGTGCGTGCTTATAATCCCAGCATTTGGGAGGCTGAGGCAGGAGGATCGCCATGAGTTTGAAGCCAGCCTGGGCTACATAGTGAGTTCAAGGTGAGCCTGAGGTACTTAGTGAGACCCTTCTCAAAAAGACAAAAATCAAACAAAAGCTTCAGAGAGGCTCAGATGAGGCTGCAGACTGGTGGTCTGGTTTAGCTTGTGTTGGTGGTGGATACAGAGAGCTGTTTCTGACTAGAGCAGAAAAGGCTTTTTTTTTAAAGATGCCAACTGCCAATGGTCTTGCAGAAGTGTAGGTTCATAAGCAGGTCTCGGAAGACCCAGCACTCCACTTTTGGGGAACGCTAATGCTTCCTGTTTTTGTTTTTGTTTTTCTTTTTTGACACAAGGTCTTGCTGTGTAGTCCAGGCTGGCCTTGAACTTATTGTGTAGCACAGGCTGGCCTTGAACTTGCGATCCTCTTGCCTCAGCCTCCCCAGTGCTGGAGTTACAGATGTGCACCATCACCTCCAGCCAGCTTCCTGGGTTTTTGTTTCTCTTCTCTCTTTGTTTTTTCTCCAGCCTTCTGTCAGGACCACATTAAGACTGCAAATTTTCCTGAGCCAGCCTAGCTGTTCGGAAGTCGAACTCAGCAACCTTACTTGAGTAACGGCTCAGCTAACTTCTTGGGGTACCCAGATTCCTTCTGGGAAGGCTTCTCACTGGCGTTCCAAGGAAAGTCTAAGCTACATCATTTAAAATTTTTTTTATTAGTATATACATAGTACACAGTATTTACATTCATCCTAGAGAGTAGGTACATGTACTTAATGTATCTCGCTTCTTTTTATTCCTTCTCTCCTCCTCTCCCCTCCCTCCACCTCCAGGTCCCTTTTCCCCCTTTTTATGTGTTTTTAGTCCATATTTGTGACACATAATGATTACATTCATTGTGGGTAGTT
>NW_004955460.1:13903008-13920343 GCF_000276665.1 Chinchilla lanigera
TCAAATGGAATTTCTAGTTGTCATTTTTTGAGACATCTCCATACTGATTTACATAATTTTTGTGCTAGTTTACATTCCCATCAGCAATGTAAAAGGGTTCTTCTTCACTGCAGCTTGCCAGTGGTTATTATTATTTGATTTCTTCATGATAGCCATTCTTCCTGGAGTAAGATTAAATTTCAGTGTTCTTTAATTTGTATTTCTCTAGGGGCCAATGAAGATGAACATTTTTTCATGTATTTATTGGCATTTGTACTTCTTTTGTGAAGGGTGTATTCATTTTGTTTGCCCATTTTTTGATCAGGTCTTTTATTTTGGAGGGCCCTAATAACATATTCTGTATATATTTATATTTATAATAATATTTATATAATATATGTTTACATATATATAAAGTTCTTTATATAGTCTGCATATTAGTGCTCTGTCTGAGTTTCTTCCCATTCTATAGGCTGTCTTTTCACTTTGGTGATTGTCTCCTTTGCTGTGCAGAAGCTTTTTAATTTGATACAATCCTATTTGTTGATACTTGCTGTTATTTCTTGTGCAATTGGAATTCTGTTCAGAATGTCCTTGCCTGCATCTTTGACTTCAAGAGTCTTCCCTATTTTATCTTCCAGTGGGTTAAGTGTTTCTAACATTTAGATCTTTGATCAACTTTAATTTTAGTATAGTACATGGTGAGAGATAAGGGTCTCGATTCAATCTTCTGCATGTGAATAGCCAGTTTTCCTAGCATTGTTGCTAAAGAGGCTATGTTTTTGGCCCCTTTGTCAAAGATCAGGTGGTGATTGTGTCTGGGATTGTTTCCATGTCTTCTATTCTCTTCCGTTGATCCACATGTCTGCTTTACTACATCATTTCTCATACAAATATTGCAGGAGAGGACAATGCCTTCTCTCTGCCTTTCCTTCTAGTACCTTAAAATGATCCAAGAGACTATAGGATTTACATGTCTTTTTTTTTTTCATAAAGACTTGCTCTAAATTACTTAGTGAAATTGATGGCAAACTCTCTGCTGTTCCTTGGTGCAGAAACCTGTCTGGTTGTGTGTTAGGGTTTAGCAGAGTATAACAAACGGGGAAAAAGACTTAAATAAAGACAAAAGTGAAGCTAGAGGTGACAAATATATGGATGGGATAGGCAGATTTGGTAGTGAAGGAAAAAAGTAATGAACTTGAACATAGCAATAGAAAAGATACAAATGGCAACATGGACAAAGACAGTTCCAGGGGGAATCAGCCAGACATCTGTTGTCCAACAGCTATCGGACAACTTTAGGTGGTCCAATGTATGTGCAATTGGAGTCCTAGAAGAAAGGACAGAGCTGGACAGGCCAGAAGACCTTAAATATTTGTTACACCCTCACTTTTCTGTGGTGGTGAGAGTTGAACACAGGGCCCACACAGAGCTACATTTCCGGCCTTTTTTAATTTTTCATTTTTAGACAGGGTCTCACTAAATCATTAAATTGCCCAGGCTGGGCTCAAACTTGTAATTCTCCTGCCTCAACCTCCCAGAGTACTGGGATTATAGGTGTGAACCCTAGGCCTGGCCTTTTCAGGCTTTTCAAGTTATTTTTACACCCAGAAATAACTTTATTTCATTTTAATGTACAACTTCAAATTCAAATATAACATTCATACATACATGAAGTGCATAGATCACGTATATATGTCACCAACTAATCATATCTATATAATGTAATGTTACCAGAACACCAAAATCTCATAGTCCCTTCCCTGGTCACCATTTCCCATCATCTCCCAAAGGTAGTTGCTATCCTGAAATCTAGCATCCTAAGATCCCCTTTGAACTTCAGGTAAATGGCATCTGTAGGGTCTGTGTTTGTTTATGAGTGTATTGATGTCTGTGGTTTCTGTCTCTCATATTTGTGAAGTTTTATTTGTGTTGTTCAGGTAGTAACAGTTCATTTATCTTCTTTGCCCCATCTGTGGTGGAGTCTGGATTAGCCTCAGGACTTGTTTTTCTGGATAGAATGCAGAGGATACGGTGCTGCCTGAGTTTTCAGTCCAGGGCTCTAAAGAAATCTTCCAACGTCGTGCACAACCTTGGAATTCTGAGTCTGCCAGGCTGTATAGAATCCCAGATTAGCCTCCATAAGAATGACAGCCCATCTAGGGAGGGAGGTGCAGGCATTCTGGTAGCCTCCATAGTCCTGGCTGGGGCTGGAGGCACGCTGAGTGTGCTCAGTCACTCTGCATGGAGCATGGATGAGCCAGTCCAGCGGAGCTCAGTCCAAACTACAGACCCACAGAATTGAGAGCAAATAAAATGGTATTGTCACCAGCATAGTGGCACATACCTGTAATCCCAGCACTTGGGAGGTTGAGGCAGGAGGATTGCTGTGAGTTTGAGGCGACCTGGGCTACATCAGTGAGTTTAAGGTGAGTCTGCACTGCATAGTGAGACCCTGTCTCAAAACAAACAAACAAACAAACATGGTATTGTCAAAGCCATTAAGCTTATAATAGCATTAAGAAACTCTTAACCCATTGCACTTAAGAAAAGATTCACTTTAGGAAACTGGGTGTCATGCCACATGCCTGTCATCCCAGTATGGAGGAGGCTGAGGCAGGAGGATGGAGAGTTCAAAGCCAACCTGGACTACATGATGAGACCCCACCATCCCCCAAAATATGTACTTGAAGGTCTTTACACATATTGTTCTTTATGTCTGGGCCACTGTCTGATGTCTTTAAAGGTTTCAAATATTTATTGTTGACCAATCAGTGCTGATCACAGAAAAAGAATAATAAGCATGTTCAACTGTCCAGCCAATGGCACTTTTTAAGCTTGATATGGTGATATAACTGTGACCATAATAAAGAAAGTATCATCTTGTGACCTTCTGAGAGAGTAAATAGGCTACAGCTCATGCCAACTCCTTACAGTCCCAGCATGGACCTCCTCTAGTGTCTCTTCTTGGAGTTGTACCTGATTTTATTACCCATCTTCACCCAAATCCATGGAGGAGTGGGATGATTCTGCCTTTGCTTCTTGGCCAGGAATCACTTGATTCTGAAAGTTTCATGAGAAGACGTGGTTAGGCAGGGAGGCAGGAGCACACACACAATGGCGGACAGAAGCAGAACAATTACTTTCAAATGAGGGGGTGTTGAGCACCTTGAGGAAGAGCGTACCGTAAAAGAAATGAGGTTGCCTTTCACTTTTCTAATCAAATAAAATAATTTGATGTTGTGTTGGCCATGACTTTGGTGTGTCAGAAACTACTAAAGCATGGTGTCAGAGGAACAGGAAATGTATGAAAAACTAATTTTCGTTCAGAAAGCATAACCTGCTATTTCTAAACTCAGTTTAGATGAGTCTTCTGATGTGTTTTTACAACTTCACTCCATTAACTTCTAAGCATATGTAAAAGTAAAAAGAATAATACAACTAACTACTGTGTATCCATCACTTATAAATATTTTCTAGTAATGTTTCACTAATTCTCAGGCCCTCTACTTTTTGGGTAGATAATAAAGCAAATTCTAGACAGAATGTCACTTCACCTGCAAATGCTTCAGTATGCATACAGTGCATTCTTATCCTAATATTCTGTACCTTTAGAAATTCTTGAATGCAAATCAGGAAAGCCTAGCATTATTTATACAGAAGATTTAGCCATAGAATTCTGAACAGATACCTATATTATTCACAAATAGTCTTTAAACTGCCCTGCAATTATGAGACTAGACAGTGTTATCCAAATGGAGAACAAAAAGTAGACTAGCTGGCTGTTGGGGTATATGCCTGTAATCCTGGCACTTGGAAGGCTGAGGCAGGAAGATCTTGACTATGGCAGGAGCACATGCACGATTTCTATTAGACTATCAGACTAGCCAGGGCCACATAATGAGGTAAAGGCCAGCCTGGACTACATAGAAAGACTTGTCTCAAAAAAAAACACAACTATATCATTATTAAAGATTGGTATATTTGCCTCCCATCTAGATGTGCATGTTTATATTGTTTTCCCAAAGTGAATAAAACAACAAAGGGCTTCAACACTGTTCTAGTCTGTTTACCCCTATGTACGCTGAAGCTCACCTTCTCTAAATGTGTTGGCCCAGGTGCTCAAGATACTCTTGGGCTCCTGGGTCACATTTAACATGTTTTTTTTCCCTCCTGAATTTGGCTTTCTGTGTTTTTTTTGTTTTTGTTTTTGTTTTTGTTTTTGTTTTCCAGTACCAGGAATCGCTTGCCAGGCAGGCGCTGTGCCACTGAGCTAAATCCCCAGCCCCCTGAATTTGATTTTCTTCCATTGCTAGAGGTGATTAATATTTATTTTTAAAAGTGCACTCAGCTTGACAAGGTCAGGGAACGGTATGGCCTCCACTGAGTACCTTCCTGATGGTTATGGTTTGGGTCTGAAATGTACCCCGCCAGCCATGTGCTGGGGGGCTTGGTTGTTGGTGGCTGGGGTTGGGGATGTGATTGGAGTATGGGGGCATTGATTTTATCACTGGATCAATGCACTGATGGAGTTCCAGTCCGATAGCATTACTGGGGGATGATGGGGCGACTTTAAATTGAGTGGAGGCAGGCATGGTGGCACACACCTGCAATCCCAGCACTCTGGGAGGCTGAGGCAGAAGGGTCACAAGTTTGAACCCAGCCTGGGCAAACAGTGATTTACTGAGACCTAGTCTCAAAACAAAAAAAAAAATTTAAAAGGGCTGGGGATGTAGTTCAATGTAAAGGCTCAGGGTTCAATCCCCAGTACTGCCAAAAAAGAAATAAAAAGGAGTGGATCAGGGGGGCACGACCTCAGGTATTATATAGTGTATAGGGTCCCTCGCTCCTTCCTCTGTCTCTGTCCCTGTCTCTCTCTGCTTCCTTGCTCTCATAAAGGGAGCAGCTTCCCCTTCAAGCCCTCCCACTGTGACGTTCTGCCTCACCTCAGGTCCAGAGAAATTAAGCCAGTGGCCCATGGATTGAAACCAAGCATCAAAAATCCTTCCTCCTTTAATTAATCATTCTCAGGTACTTTGTCACAGAGTCACAAAGCTGACCAGCGGACCATGAATCCCCAGGATGCAATGGCTTCCCACTCAGGTGGCAGCGTCTGGTCTCTGCTCATCTGATTAGTGTGGTCTCCTTTCGCCTCCCTGGCCTGTGATGTTAACACCACTTGGCAGCACTGTCTCATTTGGAGAGCAGTCGAATTGTCAGGAAAGGCTCAACCTCCTTTCACAAGCAAAAATTTTCAGTAAAAAAATTCACCATGTCCCGGTTTTCAAGACAGCATCCTCACACCGGGTGCTTAATAATTTAGGCTTTTGGGCAAAGTTCTCGTCAGAATAGGTCAAAACCATGAATAATTCAGACATTCGCGAATCGTACTCCTCAGTTGTGCTGACACTGGCCAAAAAGCACTTACAAAGAGGCTCAAGGTGACAAGATCGGATGACTGGGTCATGATGACACCAAATTTGGTTAATGGGAATCCCAGGTCCTATCTGATGCTATCAAACTACAGCTGCTGCTCGTTATATTTTGCAGGTCTTTTAAGTCTGAAATGTTTTGAGCAAGCCAAAACTCCTGCCAGGAAATCAGAATCCACATCCCTAGTCCTCTCTCTCTCCCACCTGCCAGGCTACTCTCTCATGTCTGTCTTCTCCCTTCAGATTCCAGCACTTTATTCTCAAGAGATGACCTTGCTTCCTCCTTCACTGTGAAAGCAGAAACAACCAGAGCAGAGCTTCCCCCAAGCTCCCCAGAGCACATCTGCTCACCACCGGCATCCGCACCTACATATTTTCCTTCCCATTTCCTGCTCCCTGTTTCCTCTTATCTGCAGGATGAATCCTCCCAATCCTGTCTAAAGCCATGTTCTCTGTGTCTGCTCTGGATCCTGTCCTTTCTTGCTCACTCAAGCACATTTCTCTACCTACTCTCCCTCTTCATCCTATATTATCAACTTTTTACTCCTGAATATATCTTTCTTATTAGTTCACAAACATGGTATAAGGGTTACTACATTTAAAGTGAATTCTTCCAGTGGATGGAAAATGAGCAAATGAAAAACTGCTGAACCTCATGAATTATTAGTGAAATGCAGACAGAAGCCAAAACAAGGTGGTAGAGCATATAAATGAAAATGTCCAAAATGAAAAAGATGGGCCAATGTCAAGTGTTAGTGAGGGCATGGAGGACCTGGAACTCTCTCTCCTCTGAGTAGACAAAAAAAAAAACAAAAAACAAAAAACATTTTTCTTGGTTCTCTTCTTGTTCCTCAACACGTTCTACTTCCTGAAATTATATTTTCTTTGGAAAACAAGTTAGTGGTACCTTAAAATGTTAAAGATACAACTACAGCATGACCCAGCCATTCCTCTCCAGGTTCTTCCTTAAGAACTGGGGTTCTAAGAGCCCATCTTGCTTTCATCCGGTTAGAGATAGTGTATTGGTCAGTTTTCCCAGTGCTGGGACAAAGTACCTACTCCCACAATTTAAAGGAGGGATGATTCTATTTGGTTCATGTTTCAGAAGGTTTAGTCCATGGTTGTCTGGTTCCAAGGCAGGAACATCACAGTGGAAGAGTGGAGTGTAGCTGCTTAGGTCATGACAGCCAGGAAGCAGAGCCCAAGGGAAGAAGCCAGGAGGGTGCCAGGACCTGATATAGTCTCTAAGATTATGCTGCTATGGCCCATCCAGACACACCCAGAAGTGTACTGTACTAATCTCCTAGGTGCCTGTCAAGCTAATCAAGTTGACGATCGAGATTCACGGTCACATTTCTTCATGGTGGTGCACACCTGTAATCTCAGAACTCTGGGAGGCTGCGGTAGGAGGAGCGCAAGTTCAAGCCCAAGCTTAGGCAATTCAGCAATTTAGCAAGAAGCTTCCTCAAAATAAAAAATGAAAAAAAGGCTGGCTGGGGATGTGGCTAGTGAGAAGGCCCCAGCTGAATCCCCAGTACCAAAAAAAGGGAGATTAACTGCCACAGACAGCAATGATAACTGCATTTGCACCACCTGTACATGTGCATTTGGTGTCAGCAATGACGTCTGAAGACTTCTTGCCAGGCAGTGCTTGAGCAGTTTTCACTTAGAACTTGTCTTTGGAGTCCCCCTGCTATCTGACCAACTCTGTGGCTTTTCATTAATATTTCAATTTTTGACCGGGGACAAAAAATATTGGGAGGACCCGAATCTGCTCAGCCACATAGGAAATGCTATAGGAGCAAAGAAACAAAATGCTGCAAGAGGCTGATTTTTTCATGAACAAGAAACGTGAGCATCTTTGTCTCAATTTACAGATGGGCTGAAGGCAACATTTAACAGAGAGAGACTCAAGTGAGTTAATTAAGGAGAAATCGCAATGCAACCCAGCGGGACAAGAAAGCCTGCGTCTGTTGCTCCAGAGTTTCTTTCTCATCTGCCTGCTCTATGGGGTTGCTTTATCAGGCAGATCTGCCTCCAAGAATCAAAACCCAGGGAAAACCATCCCATAAAATGGTTTCGAGGAGGGAGTGCTGTCCTCCAAGAATTCCAAAGACCTGAGATGGCATCAGTGCCTAATCCAAAAGATCACTCTAAGAACACAGCAGCCCCTCACATTCTGAACTCAGCATGGCCTTGAGTGGATGGAAAATTAAGACACATGGAATCCCATCCTACTCTGACTTTTCCAGCTGTCTGGCCTTGGGAAATTCATGTAATTTCTTAGAACATCACTGTTCGTATTCATTTAACACAATAATTTTTTAATGAAGTGTCTATTTAGTGCTTAGCACTAAATTTGTTGTTGTTGTTCTGGGGATGGAACCCCAAGTCTTTTCACTGAGCTACATCCCCAGCCCTTTAAAATTCTGAGACAGTATCTCACTGAGTTGCTAAGTTGCCCAGGCTCAGTTCAGACTTGTGGTACTCCTGCCTCAGCCTCCCAGGGTGCTGGGATTATAGGCGTGCACCACTATGTCTGGCTAAAAATAAAAATGATTAATTAATTGGCTGATTCACAAAACAAATATTGCTGTTATATAAATGATAAATATAAAGTGAGTATGTTTCACACAGCTGTGAGACCCCTTTGTATACAGATTTCTGCTAAAGAAGAAAGTACAGCCCTGTGAATTCAGAAGGGTCTGAATGTTCAGTTCAAAGTCTTCTGTATTTCTTTCATGCTTCTTCTTAGCTCCATATTTTCCTCTATCTTCTCAAACATTTTAAATATAGTTGTAGGGCTGTTTTAATGTCTTAACTTTATTTTATTTTTACAGGACTAGGAATCAAATCCAGAACAGTGTTACCATTGAGTATATCCCCAGCCCTTCTTATTTTTTATTTTGAGACAGGTTCTCAATAAGCTGCCTATGCAGGACTCAAACCTGAGCTCCTCCCGCCTCAGCCTCTAACGTCTTTATAAATTCTGTGTCATTTCACTTATTGATTTTTTGCCTTCTCATGGGGTGCAATTCTTGCTTCTCCACATGCCTGGTTATTTTCAGTTCAGTGCCAGATATTATAAGTTTTACCTGGTTGGATGTGAGGCATTGAATGGCCTTCCATTAAAAAACAAAAACAAGACATATATATATATACAGATAGACAGTCTCACTATGTAGTTCAGGCTGGCCTTAAACTCACTATATAGCCCAGGCTGGCCACAAATTCACAGTGATCCTCCTGCCTCAGCCCCCTGAGTACTGGGATTACAAGCATGTGCCACCAGCCTGACCTAAAAATATATATATATATATATTCTTGAGCTTAGTTATGAGATATAATTAAATTACTTCTCAGAGATAGTTTGCCCCACTCTACCCTCTTTTCGTAGTAGGGATTGAACCTAAGGCCTTCTACTGAGCTACATCCTCAACCCTTTTTCTAGTTTTTATTTTGAGACAAGGTCTCACTAAATCATTCAGTTACTCAGTCACTCAGGCTGAGCTCAAACTTGCCGTCCTCCTGCCTCGGCCTCCTAAAGTGCTGGGATTACAGGCATGTACCCCCAGGCCTGGCTAGTTTAGTCATTTTGAGGCTAGTTTTAAGCTTTGCTGGGCAGAACAAGAGCAATCTTCAGTCTAGAGCCACCTTTGCTCCACCATGGAATCAATATCCTCCTGAGCACTTGGCTTACGGCCACAGCCATTGTGAGGTTTTTTCTTCTGGGAACACAAACTACTGGCAGTTCTTTGTGGGCTCTGGGATTATCCTGCTTGCTTCTGCTTCGGTTGTTTCCCCTGTTTCAGGTGGCTCCTTCACATGCGCACGTTGAAAAGTCAAAAGGGATCCTTAACAGCAGGGCATGGGGGTGTGTGCCCGTGATCCCAGCGCACTGAGAGGCTGAGGCAGCCTGGGTGAGTTAGCAACTTAGAAATGAAAAATTTCTAAAAGCGGAGGAGAATGGCTGGAGGTGTATCTCATCGCTAAGGGCTGGATTCAGTGCCCAAAGCTACAGAAAAGGGGGTGCCTTTGCAAATCTCAGATTTCTTCCCTATGTTTTCTGGCACTTTGCCCTGCAAATTCTAGCTGCTTAAGTCTCTCTGAACTCTCAGCTCATCTGGACAGCTGGGCTCTTCTTGGGCCCCCGCTGCACCGCAGCTTGCAAACCCTTTGCCTCGCTGGTTTCACCTCTGTTCAGGATTGCCATCCTGCAATGCCTGTTGCCGCTTCTAAACACTACCATTCATGTGCTTGGTCCCGTTTAGCAGGTGTTAGGCAAGTGGGTTAATCCATCCCGGGCCGCAAGGGGAGGGATTTCCCACAATTTTTAAAAGATTTTCTGGAAGGAGAGATTTGGGTTAACATCTGTATAAAATATTAAGGCTTTTGATGAGGAAATATGAAATTTCTTTAAAAACTTTGGATATGTGTGCAGCAGAATGTTTATCTCCGGTGGAATCCTGACTCCTGCAGCCTCCTTAGTCTTTGTGAGCCTAAGTTTTGCAGCCGCCTGTAGATGTCACTAGAGGAAGGCAAGTCAGAAGGGACAAAAATCGCAGCTTGGAAGCCACTGCACTGCAGCAGAGGGCCCGAGAAGAGTTTTGTTTTAAATCAAGTCATTTGGCCTGTAGAACCAAGATTGGCAACAAGGATAAAGCAAAAAGCTAAACCTTTTTGAGCACTGATAGGACACCCTAAGTGGAAAACCATACCCCACAAAACTTTCATGCACAAAATTCTTAAACATTTTTGCATAAGATTACCATCAAGCTATGTGTATACAGTGTATATGAAATACAGTGAAGTTTGTGGTTAGATTTGGGTCTCATTGTAAAGATATCTCATTCTGTATATACAAAATGCTCCAAAGACCAAAGAAAAATTTGAAATCCAAAACACTTCTGGTCCCAAGCATTTCTGGAAGACAATGCCTCAAAGTACAGCATGTAAAATTGGAGGAGCATACAAAATCATGAATATGAGCCACCTTGGGTGTTGTATGGTTTTCTACACTTGTGTATGTGTCTGTTACTCTCATTTGTTCCCTGTTTGGGGCAGATCAACTGCCTTCCCCTAATCTCAGTTGTCTCATCTTTAAAAGAGATTTTCTTATGTCAGAAGCACTGCAGAGAAATACAATCAATGGTCTTATAACCTGGACTTGCACCCCTAGGCCCTCCTGTCCCCTACAACAGGAGACCCATACCCTCTTCCCAGGCTCTAGCAGAAACACTGCTGCTCCCTGTGGCTGCTCCCTGCCTCAGTGCTGCCCCAAACCGCAGCCTCTTTTAACCACTAACTGTATTAGCTGGTTGTGGTGGAGCACAATTGTAATCCCAGCCCTCTGGGAAGCTGAGGCAAGAAGATCACAAGTTCAAACCCAGACTGGGTGACCGATTTAGTAAGACCTTTCTCAAAAATAAAAAGAGAACTGTGGTTGTAGCTCAATGCAGGGGGTCCTGGGTTCAATCCCCAGTATGGGGAGCAGCTGAGCTGGAGATCAACTATGCAAGGCCAGCCCTGAGAACTCGGAGCTCCAGAGGTGAGCCACGTAAACAAGTTGCTGAGACGAGAGCGAGGTCAATCCAGCAGGTGCCTGGCCTTGGCGTTCTTCCCTGTTAACTATAGCACAGACAGCTCTGAGGATGGTTCACTTTCAGTGTTCTCAGCAAAACACTGAGATCTTGCACTTTCAGCCCTGTCATGTGCTCCCCGTTCCCTTTTTACAGTGTGTAAATAAAGAGGCAGACCATGCCGGGTTGTTGCTGCCTCTCCATCAGAGAGGTCAGGTCCCACCCACTCCCAGCTTTCCTTTTAGTATGCGTCTATAGTTTTTCTTACTCTGCTGTGACCCCCCTCTCAGGAGGTTGTTGTGTGGGTCGCTGCACCCAGTACTGCCAAAAATATATGTAATTCTGTATATAATTATATATTTCTATAAAGAAATAAGGTATTGGCTTCCCTTGTTCATTGTAATATTCAAACAAATGTCCAAATGTCTCGCAATCATTCAGAAAGTATAAAATTACTTTCAAACCAGTCATTTTAGATACAAGAAAAGGAAGTTTGCTAGCCTTCACACAGGATTCGTTTGAATAATATTTCAGATTGTTCTCAGTGCAGACAGTAACTGGGGGAGGAGCACCTACCATCTGTGAATTGTACAGGATTTGTAAAATGCTACATTTGGTTTTAAGTATTAATAATTCATTGAGGTGGGTGGTGGCAGTGTGTATGCAGTATATAGACAGTTTTTTCCGAAAATAGGACCTCTAACAAAGTGTCCCTTGATCTCAAAACCATCCACAGAAGGGTTCAAAGAGAGGTTGACATGAGGAATGTCTCAAAATTCAATTAGGATCAAGATCTTTGGCAACTGTGTTAGTTAGCTGTCCCATTGCTGGGACATAATACCTGACACCCGCAATGTAAAGGAGGAGAAGGTTAACCTGGCTCACAGTTTCCGGGGATTCAGTTCAGAGTCAGCTGGTTCCAAGGCAGGAACATCGTGGGGAAAGAGCATGGGGGAGCAAAGAAGTTTAGTTCATGGGAGCTGGGAAGCAGAGCAGAGGAACAGTGGCAGAGAGGACAGGGCCAGGGAGCAGATATTGTCTGCAAGGCTGTCTCCATGACCCACCCAGAAGAATGCTCCATGAAGCTTAAAAACAATTCATAGCAATTTACATCACAAAGGGAGACTTCTGTGGAGGGAGCCCCAAGACTAGGGGACATGGCACCTGCCCTCAGGCTGCTTAATATACAGTTGGGCCAGGCATGGTGGTGTGCACCTGAAACCTCAGTATTCTGAAAGGCAGAGGCAAGAGGTTCGTGAGTTTGAGCCCAGCCTAGGCAATTTAGAGACCCTGCCTCAAAATAAAATGTAAAATAGGACTGTGGATGTAGGTCAGTGGTACAGTACTTGCATAGGGTGTGTGAGGCCCTTTGTTCAATCCCCAGCACCAAGGGAAAATAATAATAATAATGGTTTCCATAAAAAAGAGCCATTTATGGTGACTCACCAGTTCTCATGGACTAGTGCAAAGGATGCTGATGAAGGCTGAGGAAAGAGTTAAAGATCTATGTTATTCATATTTCTCCTTCCCCAGCTTTATCCTCATCATGGCAATCACATAATTCTACGCTTTTATGGGTTGAATTGCGTCTCTCCAAAAAGATGCGTTCAAATCCTAACCCCTAGCACCTCTGAATGTGACTTTGTTTGGAGACAGAATCTTTATAGAGGTGAAATAATTAGGGTACTCTGTAATCCAATAAGGAGAGTGACTTTATGTAAGGGCAAGTTTGAGCTGGGTATGTGGCACATGCCTGTAATCCCAGCACTTGGGAGGCTGAGGCAGGAGGATCCTTGTGAGTTTAAGGCCAGCCTGGGCTCCATAGTAAGCTCAAGACCAGCCTGGATGACACAATGAGACTGTCTCAACAAACAAACAAACAAACAATAAAAAGAAGGGGAGGGTTCAGACACAGAGATGGGCGCACACAGGCAGAAGGCCAAGGGAAAATAAAGAGAGGTCTGGGCAGTGCCTGTAGAGCCAGAGCCATCCTAGAGGGTGAAAAAAAAACCCAGAAACCAGTGGAGAGACCTGGAACAAAATCCATACAACCTCAGAGGGAACCAGCTGTGCTGACACCTTCATCTTGGACCTCTGGCCTCCAGAACAGTGAGAGAATAAATTTCTGCTGCGGAATCCACCCAATGTGTGGTCCAGTGACTGGCCCGAGCACACTAACGCACTGCGCACAGGGGCGTTCCGAACCCTGCATGCACACGGATTCATATGGTTGTGGCAACCGCCCTGGGTGGGGGTGTTAGGATCTTGTCCCCATTTCAGATTGGGATGCTGGGGCCCGAGCACAGGTCAGTAATCTGCCAGAGATCACACAGCTAGAAAGTGATGCAGCCCAGGACTTGGTCTGTGCCTTAACTACTCGGCTACACAACCTCTCAGTCAGCCACTGGGAGGACCTACAGGCATTCCAGGGGAGCTGTGAGGAGGGGAAAGAGGAAGCAACTGCTGTGGGGCCTGGGGGAATGACAGTTAGCGACATGCCTTTAAGAGTAGTTGAGCTGGATGCAGTGGTGCATGACTGTAATTCCAGAACTTGCGGGGGCTGAGGCAGGAGAATCCCCAGTTCAAGGCCAACCTGGGCACTTTAGCAAGACCCATCTCAAAAACAGGGGGTGATGAGAATGTGGCTCAGGGCTAGTGCACCCCTAGGTTTGCTTCCCAATACCACCATCACCAAAAAAAAAAAAAAAAAAAAAAAAAGTACTACAAGATGATGTTCTTTTAGCTGGAGTGAGGCCTTGTACAGCTGCCCAAGGGCCACTGGGGTCAGCCTTTGACTTAATTAAGCAATCAACCACAAGGGGAATTTCTTCCCCACCCTCTCCTTGCCCCCCAGGTGGGCTCCGATGGCCACTCCGTTGAACTGCGCAGCAGAAGGGCTGTGGACAGTGGTCACCTAGCGCAGTCCCCTCAGTGGGGCCAAAGTGACGAGGTGACCAGCGGGGCGCCTCCTGCCTGAGCCTGGCGGTGCTTCACGGGAAAGCTAATCTGCCGGGGCAGCCAGAGGCGGGAGTCTTCAAGGCCAGGAGAGGGTGACAGAGACACGGTCAGCAAAGCTGAGGAAGGAGAGGCGGGCTGCCCTCTAAAGACGGCCACTTTCATTCATTTGGGGGATGGGCTCTGTGTGCCGCCTGGGCTGGCCACAAACCACCAGGCTCACAGATGCTTCAATTTCAGTGGAAGGTTTCTTGGCACACTTATTTGTACCCCGTGATTTGGAACGATAGGCGAGTAAATCTGTGGGAAATCTTACCCTGAACTGAACTCCGGGGGAAGAGAGATTACATTACAGCTCGTCCTCTTTTGTCCCTGTTCCTAGCTCTGTTGCATGCCCTAAAGTTTATTCTCCTGCCCTAAAGTTTAGTTTACTCTGAGACCCAGAGTAATCAGTATTCTAGATTACTATAGTGACAGCTAACTTTAATCAGCTGCATTCTCCCTCTCTCTCTCTCTTTCTATATATCTATATCTATATCTATATCTATGCCTTTCTATGAATTAACTTCTATGGAGTAACTTCCCTATAGGAAGGTGTCAATATTGTTCCTGTTTTTCACTTCTAATTTATACCGTCTTGCTGTGTGAATGGAACATCTCAGAACACAGTGGAGCCCATGGAAATAAAGAAGCAAATCCATAATAACCATGTGGAGGCAGAGCTGGCAAGGGTGCCGCCCGGATTCTCTCAGTCCTGCCAGGCTATTGAATATGCCCATTTTATAGATGATAAAACTGAGACCCAGAGTAATCAGTATTCTAGATTACTATAGTGACAGCTAACTTTAATCAGCTGCATTCTCTCTCTCTCTCTTTCTCTCTCTCTCTCTCTCTCTCTCTCTCTCTCTCTATATATATATATATATATATATATATATGCCTTTCTGTGTGTTAACTTCTATGGAGTAACCTCCCTATAGGAAGGTGTCAATACTGTTCCTATTTCTCAGGTGAGGAAACTGAGGCAGAACACTTAGTGGCAGATAGTAGGGCAGAGACTGGAGTCAAAGCAGTCTGGTTCCAGGGCAGACTGGAAATGTTAGCAAAATGTCAGGGGAAATAAATATCTGAGCTGGGGGTGTCTCAGTCTCCCAGAGTGCTGGGATGCCTATGATCCCAGCACTCTGGGAGACTGAGACAGGAAGATCTCAAGATCAGGCAATTTAGTGACTTAGTAAGATCTTATTTCTAAAAAAAATATTTTAAAAGGCCTGGGATATAGCTCAGTGTGAAGGTCCTGGGTTCAATCTCCAGTATGATACACAGATGATGGCTAGATAGTTGGATAAATACATGATAGATAGATAGATAGATAATCTACAGAACAGACATAAAGGAACATGGTCCCATCTGTGAGGCCTCTTCCATTTTCTCTTTCCACCATCTCTGGTCTGTTGTTTCCTTCAGTTTATTGTCTTTATTTGGGGATCCCCAAAATGAGAACTTGAGACTGAGATAAAGGTGCAGATAGTTTGGTTGGGAAGTTGCCCCAGGCAGCATGGTGAGGAGCCTGCACAGTGAGACCAGGAGAGAAAGCCAGAGGGTACAGAATGGAGGGGGCAAGGCTCTGGGCACTTGGAAGCTGTACCCTGCTGGGCTATGTAGGACACACCTGAGAAGTATCACTCTGAGGATGGAGGTGCCAGGGGATTTAGCCACCCACTGCCCTACCAACCTGGACAAACTGCTTCCCTAGCTCTTCCAGTCTGCCCTGCATGTGCAATGATCCTGGCCATGTCCTCTGGCAGGAAAATGGGGACAGAGTAGGAAGGGGGACATAGCATCTGCTATGGTGTTATGTTTTGTGTCCAGATGTGCCCCTCAAAGCCTCATGCAGTCATAGGGCTTTTTAGAGGTGGCTGAATCTAGAGTGTGTGATTGATTCGTAGTGCAGTGCTAGGATTAAGGGTGCTGAGGTTAAGGGTGAGTGACTGCTGGATCGGTCCACTGATTGGACTGGCACCATCCTAATCCTGGTAGACTGGCTACGATATAAGGGACAGGAAGACCCTTGTCTCACGCTCTCTCATTGCTTTTGCTGTCTTCTGCTGCCATGAACTGCTGCCCCTCTGCCATGTGCCACCCTGCCTTGGAGCCAGCCAATTATGGATGGTAACGGCTATAAACCATGAGCTAAGTAAACCTTTCCTCCTTTAACTTTGGGTGTTGGGTATTTTGTCTCAGCAACGAGAGAAAAGTGATGAAGACATATGGTATCCATTGGTCTTTTCTTATCCTTGCTTCCTCTCCATTTTCTCTATTTAAATGCTTTCAAATTGGAAGAGAAAACAATATGCATTGTCTGGTAATACAGTTGTGCCTAAGCACCCAGGGGCATGGGTTCCAGGATCCTCACCAATGCCCGAACTCTCGGATGCTCAACCCCTTATGGAAAACGGCATAGTACCTGCATATAACTTATGCACATCCACCTGCAGATGACTTCTAGTATCTAATTCAAGGTGAATGCCATGCAAACAGTCAGTATACTGTATTTTGAGGGACTAAGAAGAAAAAGTTTGTACATGTCCAATATTGATGCATGCTTTGGAACATTTTCAATCCATGGTGGTTGAATCTGAGTATGTAGGGATAAACAGAGCTGCCTGCAAGAATAATATTTATTAACAGGCATCCTCTGTGTGCAGCACATATTTGTATTCTACCAGCTACACCATGCACGACCCAGTTACATTTATTATGGCCACTGTTTTTCAGATGGGGGAAATGAGGCTAGCTAATAAGTGATAGAGCTGGAATCAAAGCAATCTGACTTTAGCACATTCATCTTACCCTTCTTGGGACAAGGGTGCTCAGAACAGAGAGGCCCCAAGCTGCCTCTGGGAGTGAAGAAGTGGAAAAAATCTGGGTCCCTTAGCTGGGTGTGGTGGTGCATACCTGGAATCCTATTACTCTGAGAGGCTGAGGCAGGAGGATTGCGAGTTTGAGCCCAACATGAGCAACTTAGTGACTTAATGAAAGTCTGTCAAAATAAGGGGGCAGGGTGCTGGGAATGTAGCTCAGGTGAAGGCCCTGGGTTCAACTAAAACAAACAAAAACCTTAATCACTCTTTTATCTCCAGGAGCAAGAACAAGACCCAAACTGATATTTCATATGATACTATGATTTTGTAAAGTGAATGTAGTTGCTCTTCTGTGGTGGATTAACTAATGGTCAACTTGGAACACCCAGATGAACTGAGTCATTGTGGTGCTGGGTGTGGAAGCCCACCTGAGGATTGTTGCCAACAGCATAAAAGCAGAACTGGAGAGGAAGATGGTGCTTGGTTCTCTTGGAGAAGCTTGTCGTGCTGGTTTTCCTGATATGAA
>NW_004955460.1:13920733-13931011 GCF_000276665.1 Chinchilla lanigera
ATATGATAAAATAACCCTATAAATTATGTGTCCTGTATTAAATCTATTCCCTTGTAAATCTTGACTACAACATCTTTGTGCATGGTTCTCAACTGATGGTGTATGCATGTGACTTTCTCACCAAAAGGGTTTTCTTTGGGACAACAGACTGTTGGCTGTTTTACATTTTAAAAGTTGCAAGTTTGTTGAAAATCAGGTCAGAAAGGAGCATGTTGAGGCAAAAATGTAAAACACTGTAGCTGAATAAGGCAAGGATATAATTGTCCAGGCTGCAGAGAATTCTTAGATCAAACTATGGATGTAGTGGCTGGCTTTGAAAGGGTCTGTGGACAGCAAACCCCCTTCATCAGAAATACCCATGGGCACAGAGGCTGAGACCCTGCTGCCCTACGGAACTTGGTGATTGTGTGTTTGTTGTGGTTTGGGTCTGGATGTCTCCCCAAAGCCTCATGCAGTCATGGGGCGGGCTTCTAGAGTTTATGATTGATTCATGGTCCAATAATGGCATTATGGGTATGAGTGCTACACCCGCCCTGGGGCAGGTAGTTTGCATACACTGTAAGGAAGGGAGAGAAGCTTGCTTTTTCTGCCTGCTCCTCCCTTTTTGCTCTTGTTGCTTTTGCTGTCTTCTGCTGCCGTGAACTGTTGCCCTCTGCCATGTGCCACTCTGCCTTGGAGCCAGCTGATTGTGGACTGAAACCTCCACAGACCGTCAGCTAAATAAACTTTTCCTCCCTTAATTTTGGGTGTTAGGTATTTTGTCTCAGCAACAAGAGAAAAGTAACCAAGACAGTGTCTCCCAAGCTCTGAGCAGATCTGAGTCCCATGTCTCCTCTAACAACCCTCAGGGCTGGAGGGTCTGAGCTCTGTCTCCCAGGAGAGTCGGGGTGGAAGAGAAGATGGCGACTCTGGAGAAGTCGGTTGGTGGACATGACTTGGTCACAGGTTGGCCACCAAAATCAGGAAGGATGTCCTAACGCCTATACTTCCCTGAGCCCTGAGGTGAAGAGACAGCTTGGAATGACAGAATTCCTGCTCTGGGGGAATGGGGTGGTAACTGTACTATCAGCTTTGCCAGAACATAAACCACTTTGGAACACCAGCAGCAAAAGTCCGTGTCTGCGTGTGTCCTGGGCCAAGGACTGTTGAGGGCCAAGAGAGGACAGAGAGGCTGGCTGAGAATTGTTCAGCAGTGTGAAGAGAAAACAAAGGTTCCCAAGATGGGAAGCCAAAGCCATGTGTGAAGAGGAAGGTAGGACATGATGGAAAGGTCAGAGGGCCAGGCAAAGGAAGGGAAAGTGACATGGTCAAAGTCCTGGCCAGCACACGTCCACTTACGGACCAGAGGGGAGGCTGAGGCGGGGTGTGGGTAACCAATGACTCGAGTGGGCAGCTTGAGAGGGCCAGGGGCCATGTGCCCCTCCTCACTGTGGAGCCTGGGCAGGACAGAGGCTGGGTAGAGTTGAATTTACTCTTGGCTTTTTTGTTTGTTTTAGTTTCTAGGGATTGAAGCCAGGACCTTTACACTGAGCTACATTCCCCAGCCCCTTTTAAACTTTGAGACAGAATCTTTCTAAGTTGCTAAGTTGCCCAGGCTGGGCTTGAACGTGAAATTCAGCTGGTACCCAGCATTCTATTTCCTGTCTCTATGACTTTGGCTACTCTAGGGATCTCGTATAAATACACTCGTAGTGTTTGCCTTTTTCATTTCTGGCTTGTTTGACTTAGCATCATGTCCTCAAGGCTTGTCCATTTGTAGCAGAGATCAGAATTTCCTCTTTTTTGGGTTGTAAAATATGGACCATGTTTGGTTCATCCATTCATCATCCATCAGTGGACACTTGGTTGCTTCCACCTTTTGGCTACTGTGAGTGACGCTGCTGTGAACACGGATGTGCAAATATCTGTTCTAGTCCCTACTTTCAGTTCTTTGGGGTATGTTCCCAAAGTGGAATTGATAGATCTACTTTTGTCTTTGAGTTGGGTCAGAGGTCCGCAGGGAGCCAGGCTATCTCATTGTTAATCTTGGTACTGTCCTGGAGTGTGATAAATCACTTTTATTATCACAGCTTGGGTCTCCTCAACTGTGACAAGGGATCATAATAATAATAGTCATAAACACGGGGTGGTTGGGAGGGACAATTAAATTTTGCAGAAGTAGTCACACAAACCAGGCATTGTGGCACAATCCCTTTAGTTACAGCTACTCTAGATGCTGAGGCAGGAGGATACTAGTTTGAGGCCAGCCTGGGCAACACAGCAAGACCTTGTTTCAGAAAAGCAACAAACCAACCAACCAACCAACCAACCACGTTTTGAGTATTGAATGATGCCTGGTACCTATCCTGCTTTGGATCATTTTCACAGATTATTTTTGTCATAAAATCCCCAGAGTGGAGACGTAAGCTTCATCATGTCCACCAGGGGTCGCTACTGTCCGCAGCTCTGAGTATTTTCCTTCCCTCCTCTCCCTCCATTTCTGCCCCTCTAGGAGCAGGCTTCCAGATCTCTGCCGTCACCACCTCCCCTTTACTCCATCACCCCAGTCTTCCACTGTCACTACTTTCAGCAACAACAAGAAGTTCCGAGAAGTTCCCAGAATTATCCTGGTCACATCATCTTATTCCATTACCTGTGCTCCATCCTCTTGGGGTTGGTTCTGCTGCCATTTTGGCCCATTGTAATTAGCATAGTTATCTGGCCCAAATGATCTCGTGCTGGAGGTAATTACCAGGTCCTTGTTTCCCCTGGAGGGCTTTCACAAGGGTCCGGTGAAGTTGCGTATGAGAAAATACCTCATAAACTCAACCAGGGTGGTGTGGGAGGTGAGCTGTGGTGAGTCTCAGGCCTGGGGCCTGCAGGTGTTCCTTTGGGCCCCCGAAAAGGTCTTCTTTATCAGAACACACTGGGAAAGTTGCAGTTTTCCGGCAGGGTGTCACATTCAAGTGTCCACAGGGTCTGAGTAGGGGAGACTCCTGGGAGAGGGCCCTGTGGGCAGCATGGTGCACGCAAAAGGAGGCAGCTGCTCCCGAAGCTTAGTTCATGGGTGCTCGCCAGACTCGAATGTGTGCTGTGTGCTGTGATGCCAGATATTCCAGTTTTGTAAGAGAATCTGAAAATGTGGATTCCCTTCCCCCCAGGAAATCTCCAAATGTCTTCGTATTGGCAGTTAGTTACAATTTTTTCAAGCTCTGAATGAGCCACCAAAACTGTTTCTAGGCTGCTCTGGGCCTAAGGGCGCCATTTTGCAGCCTCTGTGGAGTCTTGGTGAGGAAAGACGCTCTAGTGACTGCATCAAACTGTGCGACACCAACCAGGAAAGTGACCTCAGTTGTAAGCTGGTGATTTTACCCTCTCTGAGAATGAACCAGGACCCATGGCTTTTCCTCCAGGAAGGTCTGGTGGGTGCATCCTCCGGTATCTCCCCCAGACCCAGGCTGGATCAGTATCCTAGAGATATGCAAAACCCATCAGTACCCCATCTCCCCCTGGGCTGTCCAGCTGCACTCCTCCTGGAAGACTCTCCCCCACCTCCAGCAGGAGGCAAACCTTTTAGAGACCGAGTTCCCAAACTGCAACCTAAAACCCCCTTATTTGTCACAAAGTACCAACACTGCAATTAAACACGAATGCTCAGTGGCTGGGGCGATCCTGGGGTGAGTTGGCTCAAGTGTCGACGGAGCGGGCTCTGCGTGCCAGCTGGGGTACTGTGCCGAGGTTCACCACCAGGGCCTTACAGCCTCAGTATCAGGCTCTTATGAGTAGGGTCAGAGTCTCCCTTCTGGCTGCACCATGGCAGATACTGCCGATAATCACAAGGCACTCACCAAATGCCAACTGCTAACTGCACACCGGTGGTCCAGCCACACTGACAAGGGTTGCTTGACCTCACCGTCCCGATGGATGGTGTTATGGTCCTTCTGAAGCAGGGGAGAGGTTGTCCTCACAGCCGTGGTGACAGAAGCCTGGGACTAGAGCTGGGGGTTGGCTTGAGAAGTCCTGGGTGCTCAGCTTTCACACCCACCAGGGAGCGTGATCGCGGCGGCAGGATCTAAAATAGATGTGCTTGGCAGAGGGCTGCTGGAGGTGTGGAAATGGGCCTTCACGGGCCCGGCTGAAATGTGCGTACAGGGGGAAGCCACACACCGCACTGTCCCTCCCCTGTAGGTACCCAAGGGACGGGGCTGACTCAGGGCAGAGGCCCTGTCTGCCTTCTCTTCCGACCCCCAAGCAGACAGCTGGACCAGGCAGCTGTGAGGGGGCAGCCCCTACCCCTAACTTCGGAGTGTGAAGTGTTGGGTGCAGATATCCCCGGCACGTTTATTCCCTACCCGCCCTGCCCTCAGAATGAATCAAGTCAGATTTGAATAAGGATCACTACAGCCAAGGGAACAATAACAATAATTCTGGTTCCTTCTCTCTGCAGCTTCCCAAAGAGCTAACTGTACGCATATGTGCACACGCCCACAGCCGGCCACGTCCATACATGCACATGTGTGACTCTTGCATCACTGTAGTTGAATTTTAGAAATGGAATTCCTCAAAATAGACGAGGTTGAGCGCAGGCTCTGTGTGTGTGTGCTACTGGGATTGAACTCAAGATTTTTGCGTTGAGCTACATCATCCGCCCATTCTCTCTCTCTCTCTCTCTCTCTCTCTGTTTTTGTTTTTATTTTTGTTTGTTTTTGAGACAGGGTCTTGCTATATAGTTCAGGCTGACTTTAAACTGACTGTGTAGCCCAAGCTGGCCTCAAATTCCAGCAATCCTCCTGCCTCAGCCTCCCAAGTACTGGAATTACAGGTGTGTACCACCACACCCGGATCATTTCTGCTGACTTCTTGTCATCCAAGTGGGACCAGTCTCCACCAGATCTCGTTGTGGATAGCTGGGCAGACTTGAGGGTCAGCACAGAAAGACAGCGTAAGAGAGATCTTGGTGGACTTTTTTCTTTGTTTGATTTTCCTGCTCCAAAGCCCACCCTGAGTTGCCACAGCGACTTGTCTTAGGTTCTGCCCCTGTTGGGATTTATGGCCGCAACATCGCACACATTGTTGATTGATTGATGCCACCCAATGATGGGAAAGTGTGCAGAGATGAGTCTGGAAGAATAAGGAGGACTTAGGGGACACAAGTGAGGTTCAGCCTTGCGCACATTTAGGTTGGAGTTCCCTAAGCCTTTACTGTGGCTCCAAGTCTGACAAGAGAAGAAACAACATATTAAAGACGTCATAGGGAGGGAGGTTACACCACCAAGTCCTTAATAGTAAGGCACACAGAGGTGAGATAGATCTGGGGATGAGATCACCCCAAACTGACCCCCGGACTGTACTCAAAAGCTTTCTGATAAGAACTTGATATGTATTGCATCCTGAGATCCTCAAAAGCGCCCTTTGAGAGAGGTGACTCTGTGATCCCCATTTTACAGATGGGCACACTGAGGCACTGGGATACTGAATGTGCAAAGTTGTATCCCATGAAAGGTGGAGAGAGAATGGGATTTCAGACCCTAAGATCATTCCCAGTTTTATGATTGCTTCTGTATCTCTGATCCATCAATCTGTATCTCCTCTTCCCAGCTGAGCTCTCTTATTCCTTCCCATTCATCTTCTTTCTTTCACTCCTCTCCCCAGACTCAGTCCAGATCTTGCTTCAGCCTCTGTGTTCTGCCTGTGCGGGTGGCACTCTGGGAAGCTGAGGCAGGAGGATTGCAAGTTTGAGCCCAACTAAGGCAATGTAGTCACTCAGCAAGACTCTTCCTCAGAATAAAATAAATAAATACAAATAAAAGAAGTACTGGGGATGTAGTTCAGGCAAAGGCCACAAAAAATAAAGGGTAGAGAGTGGGCAGAAGGGGTGAGTCCAAGGAGGGAGGCCTGGATGCCAGCAGGCTGTGGCTAATAACAAACGCTAACATTAATTTGCCACTCTGAGTCAGGTATTGAGAAAAGTTCTCAGTGTCTGCTCATTGGTTAAGTGGATTGGTAAATTATAGCAATCCCAGGAGGTAGGGAGTGTTGCTAATTCTTTTACCATGGAGAGAACTTTGGGAAAGCTCAGGGTCATATAATTTGTTCCAGTTTCTATATAATTTAGCAAGTGGGAGGCTGGGATTCAAACTCAGGCCCTGGTCTTTCCCTAACCTGTGATCTACTGACTAGTGTGTGTGTGTGTGTGTGTGTTTAGGAAACAGCCCAAGGACTTCATACTGAGCCCTTCTTGATTTTTTTTATTTTGAAACAGTCTCTCTAAGCCCAGGCTGGACTTGAACTTCTGATCCTCTTGATTTAGCCTCATCAGAGTGCTAGGATTACAGGTGCGTGTGTGCCGCCTTGCAAGCTCTCCTCCCTCATGTCTCCCCAGTCTCAAGATGGTCTGCACAGTAACTGAGAGACCTAGAGGCCATTCTCCCCACTCTGCAGATGGGCACACCAAGTCCCAGTGAGCCCTGGAGGAGTAGACCCCAGCCCCATTGGATCCCAGGGCTGCTTTTCACCTAGCACTAGAAATACACAGAATTTCAGAGCACCCTGGAGGATCTCAGGTTCACCCAGCCAGACGTGGGTGTCACTGAGGCAAAGGAAGTACTTATGGTCACAGGGTCCCCGGGGGCCAGCTGGAGAACCAGGGTCTGTTGTATTTAGGAGAAGCACACCTGGGCCCTTTAGCCTCCAACACACAGGTATGCTCAGGCTCAAAGGGACAGAGAGTTCTGAGACTTGGTTCTCACTTGATAAACCTGGGACAGGAGATAGACAAGAGCCTGGAATACACTCCCAGCTCCTGTGTGTGGCCAGGTGAGCTGCAGTCCTAATGGGCATGGGCGGGGGCCAAGTGCCCATTCAGCTCAGCCCCAACCAGAGTTTTTCCAATTAGGGGCTGATACCTCTATGAGAATTTCTTAAATTCTGCTTTAATATTTACATTTTTTTCTCTTATATAAAAATACTATGTTTTCATTTTAGAATCATCAGTTATGCCATACTAGAAGAGGGGAGACTATGTTGGGTGTGGTGGCACACACTCGTAATCCCAGCACTCTGGGAGGCTGAGGCAGGAGGATGGCAAATTTGAGCCTAGTCCTCTCTCTACCTTCTCCAGGAATTTTACCTGACAAAGTTTGTACCAGGTACATTGTATTCTGCTTCCATCATTTCCCTGGTTGTTTACTTGTTTTTAACTGAGACGCATACATTTCAATAAATTCTTTTATAGATGTAAGTATAAAAGAATCAAGATCTAGAACACTTCTATCATCAGTGAAGTTGGCATGGGTTCCTTTTCTGTCTGTTCAGTAATTGTCTTAGCAATTTAAACACCCAACCTTGTTCTTTAGACTTTTTTTGGGCAATATTAGGGGATGAACCCAGGGCCTTCACACTGAACTACATCCCCAACCCTTTTAAAATTTTTGACACAGTTGTTTATCTCTGGTATTTTGTTACAGTAACACAAGACTGTCTTGCTAAGTCTCTGAGTTGCTCAGGATGGGTTTGAATTTGCAGTCCTCCTGCTTCTGCCTCCCAGAGTGCTGGGATCACAAGTGTACACCACCAAGCCCAGCTATGCCCAACCTTTGTTCTAATGATACTTTGCAATTGACAGATTTTCACTGAAGGAGAGATTAGATTCTAAAGTGATTGCTTCTCAAACAGGGGTCTTCAGAGCTTTAAATCTGCAAGTAAATTCCCAGGCGCCCCACCCAAGACTTCTTTCAAAGGATCCCAGTGTTACTTGAGGTGGAAGAATCAGCCTGGAGTCTCTCTCAACTCACCACGGCACTCCTTCCCTCTAGTTGTGACAGCTGTGAGTGTCTGCAAAGGGGCAGAGAGTCGCTACCTTAGGTCTGGTGAAATTAACGGGCCCTCCGATAAACAGGACTGGGACCTCCGGGAACATTTGTCATTACTTTATGACAAAAAGTAGTAATGTAAGGGGGGGTGGATTTGGCAGGGATTCCTGAGAGCTGCTGCAGGGAACAGGAATAGCTGGGCAGGTGGGCAGGTGGGCATGAGAAGCCCCTGGGGGCGGTACAGAGGGTGACCAGCCCAGCTCACCCACCATCTAGTCCCATCTTGCTGTCTCTGTCAGCATCTCCTGCCAGCAGAAAGTTTTCCATCTCCCCTTTGGTCAGGAGCTGGGCCAAGGAGGAGAAGTTCTGCCGGAACCACTTGGGGGAACAGAGCACACCAGGAGGCTTGGCACGGCTGCTGGAAGGGACCTGCCCAGTCCTCAGCGAGCCCCTAGAGGCTGCTGCTGTTGCCAGGTTTCCAGGGGGTGCACTGGCAGGGACAGGGTTGAGAGAAACCCAGAAAAGCAAATCACCTGACTGAAAGGCTGGGATTCAGGGAGCTGTTCTCAAATCCCCAGAGGGGCCACAACCCCTATGGTCCCTTAACTCTGGGTTTATTCACTTTTCTCCCAATAGCATTTTGAAGAAAAGTCTTACTGAATTTCTTCTTCTTCAGTGGAATTTTTCTTTTTCCTGCCTATGATGGTGTCAGCCCACTCAGGGGATCCAAGGAAGATGTTCGAGGGTGAGGTCCCAAGGTTAAAGAACGCACATGTGCAAGACATCAGCAACAACAGCAGGCAGCAGAGAGCAGAGCAGAGCAGAGAAGAGCCAGAGCAACAGCACAAGAGAGTCGACCGCGTCTTTATTGTATAATTCTTATACAGGTTGTTATGTCATGTTTACATTCTTACATAGTGCTGTAACCAGTGCATGTGTGTTTACCTGTGCTAAGTCATGGTTGCATAACTGTATCCCACTGTGCACCTGCGCTAGGCAAGCGGGGCCACATCCTCAGGTGTCCTCAGATGCCCCTGAGCTTTGAAGCAGTCTCAGTGGTTCCCCACACATGGAAAATACTTTCCCAATGTTATTCCTGTTCTTCTTGCATAAACCCACTGTGGAGAAGAAGGTTTTGTGGTTGAAGCTGCCAGGTTTTAAAAGATACAAAGACCTTTAAGGATTATTCATTTTCATTTGTTTTTAATGAGGGATACAACCCAGCCTAAACAAGTGCCTGCTGTGTGCAGCGAAATGGTATGAAATATCCCCCAGGGGCCTATAAGCTAAAGGCTTGGTCCCTAGCCTGTGGTGCTATTGGAAGGTGGTGGAATTTTTCTTTTACCATCTCTCTTTTATTTTGCTCTTTACATTATTTATATTTTGGGTCTCTCATCTGAAAGAAACCATGTGAGATTTAGCCTTCTGTGTCAGATTTATTTCACTTAGCCTCATGGTCTCAAGAGCCATCCATTTTCCTACAAGTGACTCAAATTTATCCTTTATGGCTGAGTAGTGGAACCTTTAAGAGGTGGGGCCTACCGGGAGGAAGTTAGGTCACTGGGGGCATGGCCTTGAAGGGGATATGGGAACCCTGGACTCATCTAATCTCTCTTTGGCTTCCTGGCTGCCATGAGATAAACAGACCTCCTCTGCCACGTGCTGCCTCTGCGATGAACTGCACTGCCACAAGCTAAAGCAATAGGCCAAGAAACCATGGACAGAAACCTTTGAAACCAAGACCCCAAATCAATCTTTTCTCAAATTAAATTGCTTATCTCTACTATTTTGTTATAGCGATGTAACACTGTATTGATCAACACAGTGCCTCAGGTA
The DNA here is from genome assembly GCF_000276665.1 of Chinchilla lanigera. Taxonomy (NCBI): domain Eukaryota; kingdom Metazoa; phylum Chordata; class Mammalia; order Rodentia; family Chinchillidae; genus Chinchilla; species Chinchilla lanigera. The sequence goes on from NW_004955460.1 coordinate 13,930,360, forward strand.
CTGATCTGCACCCTCAGGAATATTTCCTGCAGGTAGGTTAGGGATTTTCATGGATATATGTGCATCTGAGGTGAAATTTGTATCACGTGAAATTCACCATTTCAGGGCAAACAACTCCATGGCATTCACATCTAGCTTCAAAATACTTTCATCACTCCAAAAAGAAAGCAACAACAACAAAACACTCACTCAACCACTCCCCATTCCGTACCGTTTCCCTCCCTGGCAGGCACCAAACTGCTTTGTGTCTATGGATTTGCCTACTCTGGATTTTCATATAAAATTATGCAGCATTTGTCTTTTTGCTGTTAGCTTGTTTCACTTAACATAATGTTTTCAAGTTTCATCCAGATTGTAGCATTTATCGGTATTTTATTTTTAATGGGTGGATATTATTCCACTGTATGGACAGACCACATTTTATTTACCCATTTTGCCCAGTTTTGGACATTTGGGATTTTTCTACCTTTGGGCTATTGTGACTAGTGCTGCTATGAATATGTATCTATAAATACCTGTTTAAGTCCCTTTTATCAATTATAGTCATCCATCGCTATATCACAGTTCACTTACTGTGCTTCACTGTATGGAGGGTTTTTAAAAAATATATATCTAATTGTATGTGCTATATTGTGGGATTTTGTGGTATATA
>NW_004955460.1:13931304-13934682 GCF_000276665.1 Chinchilla lanigera
CTGATTGGCTCAGTGACTGTAGCATTGGGCTGTTTGCTCTCCTGCACTGCGCCCATACATTCAGCATCTCTTCTTATCCACTTCACACCGAGTAGCCACTTAGAATTTTACATGTTGGTAAAATTACATAAGTTTAAGAGTATAGCAAGTGTTTAAGAGCATATGAAGAGTTTATGAGAGTGTGGGAAAGGTTAATAAGAGAGTGGGAAAGGTTTATAGGAGTGTGGGAAGGGTTTATAAAGCCTTAAAATATATACAAATAATAAAATAAATATAACACCACTGCTTTATGGATTTTCACCTATTGCGGGGGAATAGGTGGAACGTAACTCCCACAATAGGTGAGCGATCACTGTATTTGGAGTATATGCCTAGGATTGGAATTGTTGGGTCACGTGGTAATTCACTGTTTAACTTTTTGATAAAGTGTCAAACTGTCAGTTACTTTGTCATCACTTGGACACAACACCCAACACCCACAGTTTAAAGGAGGAGAGGTGTATTTGGGCTCACGGTTTGTACAGGTTTCAGCCCATAGTCGTGGCTCCAAGGCAGGACAGCATGGCAGAAAGGGATGGTGGCAGTGGTAAACAAAGAAAGATCAAAGGAAGAACAGGAAAGAGACCCTCTGGGCTACCCCTACTGTGACTCACCTCCTCTGAGCAGGCTTTCACCTCCCTCCACCATGTTTAGTAATAAACTCATCAGTGGACTAATCCTTTGACAAATATCACACTCTCATGAGCCCATCACCTCCCTACCTACGAGTGCCTGAGGCTTTGGGGGGACATCTAGGCATAAACTATAACACTGTTTTCTATAGCAGCTGCCATATTCACATCCTCACCAGCAAGGTATGAGGGTCCCAATTTCTTCACATCCTTGCAACACTTGTTAATTTCCATTAAAAAAATGTACAGCCACCCCATTGGTGTAAGAAGACTTGGATATTTAGAGGATATATTCAGTATATATCCACTGAGGAGGATCCTATTGAATGGCCTTTTTCGGTGAAGTCAGAGTATGTCTGGAAGTAGTCAACACAAAAAGCATCTTTTACTGACACACTATCTCTAGACATGATTGGATGCTAATAGTGAATGGGAGCGATTCTTCATATTTGCACACCTGGCCAGACGGAGCAAAAGCACACTCTCTTTTTATTCCCCAGCATATCAACTTCCTGTCATTCACAATAGACCCCATGAAAGATGTCAAAGTCAATAGCAATAACATCTAAAATGTATTTATCTTAACCACACATCAGAGAGCGGGCATCCATTTATTGTATGAAGCCACTTTTATTTGTAGCTCTGTCTTACAAATGGATTCTCTGAAGTTAAATTGCCATTCAGTGATTGTTAAATGGCTCTTTTGGTCCCAGGGCTGGTAAGTAGCAGAGCAGAGGCTGAATCTGGACACCCTGAGCCCAGTGTCTATGCCTTTGAGGGCACCCCATGCATCTCCCGGGGGAGTCCATTCCCTGATGTCCTAATTGCCGCAGGGAGAACCACGATCACAGTACCATGGAGCAGGACCTGAGAAGTCCAGCTGTGGCCTTGGGAAAACCCATTCCCCTGCTGAGCCTCAGCTTCCTCACCTCAAAGCAAGAGGGTTGGACTGCGTGATTTGAGGGTAGGTACATCCACCTGGATACCCCAGGACCCACCACATTTTGAGACAAGAGAAGACAGGAGACCTTTGCAGCCATCCGGAGAGGCCTTGATGTTTTCAGGGCTGACAATATCGGACATCGATGTGGCTCAGCTAAACATCGACAAGCAGGAGTGAGTGAGTCCCCAGCTCGCCTCTGCCGCACTTGTCACTGAAAATGAGCCAAGAACTCAAAATCAGGAGAAGAGGGAGGAGGAGAGGGGGGTCCTGCCGCTGCGGCCAGCCCTGGTCCCCACACACCCAGTCTGACAAGCTGTGTGCTCCTGGCCAACATCCCAGGAGCTGACTTGCAGTGGCCTCCTGCCAGGGAACACCCAGGCTCCAAATCCAGCCCAACACCATGCCTGGAACCTGTAACTTCTGGAGGGCAAATGCATCTTCTGTTTAATCAAGAAAAGTGCGTCTCTGGACCCTGGCGCTTCCACTGAGCTAATGCTTGAGAACAGGGATTAGATTCTCATTCATGGAGGATGCCAAGGAAAAGCCATCTTGCTTCAACATTAGTTGTCTCTCCAAAGAAGACACCAGACTATGGAGCGAGTCCCCACTGAGTCCATAGGACCCTTCTGCGGAGCTCCAGGGTCCTATGACTTGTTGATACCTTCTGAAAACATCCAGGCAAATATACCTGGAAGGAATACTTCGCCAGAACCCTGGGCATCCATTAATGTTGTCACATTGCCACCCCAAACTCGCCCTAATACAGAGTGTTGATTCAGATGTTCCAAAGAGGGAAATAGGTGTTTGGTTTCCTCCTTGTGACCAGGGCTGTCTAATGGTCAGTCGGGGTAACTTGCACATGTCTGTCTTTGAAGCTGTTTGCTCACTCTTGTATAGATAGGCTTCTAGATTTCCTTGAATTTATGATGGAATCATGTGCTTGTTTTCTTTTTTCTTTTTTAAAGTTCAATAGTCACTTATTTTAAAAAATGTTATGATAAAATGTACATAATGTGAAATATACTATCTTAACTATTTCTAAATGAGCAGTTCAGTGGTGTTAAGCACATTGACCAATTGGGTGTGGTGCTGCACGCCTGTAATCCCAGCATTCTGGGAGGCTGAGGTAGGAGAATTGCAAGTCGGAGCACAGCCTGGGCAACTTAGTTACTTACTGAGACCCTGCCTCAAAACAAAAGAAAACAAATAAACAGGCAAATAAACAAACAGGACTGGAGATGTAACTCCGTGCAAAGGTCCTGGATTCAACCCCAGTAACCACCAAAAAGTTTTTTAAAAAGCACATTCATTATCACCACCATATATCTCCAGAGCTTCAGAACTTTTCTATTTTCCCAAACTAAAACTTTGTGCCCAGCCCCTGGCAAACACCATTCCACTCTCTGTCTTTGTGAATTTGACTGCCCTAGAGGCCTCCTGTGAATGGCATTATACAGCATTAATCCTCTTGTAACTGGCTTGTTTCACTTGCTATTGTGTCCTACGGTGGTGCATCCACATTGCTGTTTGTGACAGGATTTCTTTCCTTTTTCATCGCTGAATAATATTCCAAAGTAAGCACATACCACTTTTTGCTCATCCATTTATCTGTTGAGCTTGCGTCCACCTTATAGCGATCGTGAATAATACCACTAAGAACCTGGGCATGCAAATACTTGTTTGAGTCTCTGCTTTCAATTCTCTTGTGTATATACCTAAAAGTAGCATTGCTGAATCATAAGATAGTTTTACTTTTACTTTTTT
>NW_004955460.1:13935413-13951524 GCF_000276665.1 Chinchilla lanigera
TGCAGGGTATTCACACTGAGCTACCTCCTCAGCCTTTTTTATTTTTTATTTTAAGACAGGGTCTCACTGAGTTGCCCAGGCTGGGCTCTAACTTGTGATACTCTAGCCTCAGCCTCCAAGAACACAGGGATTACAGGTAGGCACTGCCACGGCAAGTTAATTGTGTGTATTTTTGGGGCTGGGGATTTAGCTCAGCGGCAAAAGCACCTGCCTGGCAAGCGCAAGGTCATGAGTTCGGTTCCCGGTACCGGAGGAAAAAAAAAAAAAAAAAAATTGTGTGTATTTTTTTAAAATCTTATTTTATTTTCTGTGGTATTAAATCCGGGGCCTTGTGGATGCTAGGCAAGTGCTCTGCTACTGAACTACACCCTCAGCCTGCTGTGTGGTTTAAAAAAGCCATTTATTTAGTAACCACCCTGGCTTTTCTCCTGCAGTCCTTAGAAGCGCCCCATGGGCTATCATTATGTTCTCCTTGCAAATAATCGCCTGGGGTTCTGCCTGCAGTTTCTCCTGGGGAGGTGGGCTTCTAGACCACCAGGCCGTTTTAGAAGGAGGTTTCTCCAGCAAGGCTGCGGTCCCCTGCACGCCGCGCTTGGGCCCCTGCGGACCCTGAAATCCACACTTACCACTTCTCGGGCCGAGTATCTGTGTGTTCCCCAGAGGGCTTTGCAAACGGCTCATTTCGGCCCGTCTTCTCCATTCTGGCACCAAGTCCTTTTCAGCTGTAGACAGAATCTATTTTGAGCCGCCTTTTTTTTGTCTACTGCCTCATACGTGTGGATCCCCCATGGGCTTCACATCTGAGATGCTTCCCTCCCTCGCAGACGCTCAGGAACACAGCCAGGCACGGGGAGGGCCGTCTCCGGCGCAGATGGTGACTGCGGAGGGGGATGGCTCCGGTCTCTCAGCCGTGCTCGTGCCTGAGTCCCGGAGCACCGCCAGCTCCAGCCACCTTCAGCACCGGAAGGAGCTGACCACGAAGATCTTGCTAACGCCGGTGAGCAGACGCCCTGATCCTCATGAACACATCACACGGTTCTTCTTGTTCCCTGGGCTGATATTTTTGGTAGTTTGATGTCTCACTAAATTCAGATATCTATAGGAGGAATGATCCCAATTGTGGCGAATATTTAAAATTTTTAAAATGCACCACAGTGGAAGACCCTTTGCCAGGAACCCCTCTCAAAATCCTCCCTATCCCTTTGAACACACTTATCCCATGTTCTTGACACTTTCTGGAGCAGTTCTGGAAGTCTTCTTCGTGAATGCCTGTAGTTGCTCTGTTGTAACTGCCGCCATGTCCTGAATCGGTTAAAAATACTTCTCTTAGGTGGTCGTTTAGACTTTGGGGAAGAGTCAGAACTTACACAGCGCCAGATGTGGTGAGTAATGTGAGGATTCACCACCGCCTTCTCATGAGCCTACCTTTCCACCTGATGGCAGCAGCATTCGCTGCATTTTTGATCATTCCATGTAAGACACTCACGAAAGAGGAATTGCAGAGCTGCTTTAGAATGTGACAAGAACAATGGGACAAGTCTGTTTGCATGGAAGCGGTGTATTCTGAGAGGGATTAATGGCAATAATGGCTCTTACTGTAGTAAGAATTTTGTATAAGTATGTGTTTTCGATACCTAAGAATTACTCAGCATGGGGAATTGGTACCTGCATGGATCACAGCTTGATCCTTTTTACTTCCCCTTCATTCCCGTCTCTCCTGACTCCCCCATCTCCAGATCTTCTTCCCATTTTCACAAAGTCCACCTCTCCATTGCCTATCATCTTGTATTTCATTCATTAAATTATTTATAGCTTGGGTTTCTCGTATAAGAGAAACCACTCGATATTCAATGTTCTGTATCTGATTTATTTCACTTAGCACTGAAATTTGTGAATGGAAAGGTTCACTGTAGTTTTCAATCACCCCCTCATCAGTCACACGTTTCTTTCTGCTCCCCAGGCTGAGTTCGTAGGCTGATGTCTCCTTAAATCCAGAACTTTCTGTGTCTATATTCCCAGCTTCGTCAGTGTCACCTGGTAATGCGGGTAAGTGGCCCCTGGACTCGGTAAGAGGGATTGTGAGAACAAAACTAACTTGCTGTCTTGAGATGAGGATTTGGGGAAGGCATGGGGTAGGGGAGTGGAGAGCTAGGAAGACCAGGGTTTCTCTGTGAATTCACCATGGCCATCCTGTCACTCTTACTCTGCAATGGTTTTTATTGTTTTTTGTTTTTGTTTTTCGTTTTTCTTCCGATACCAGGAATCGAACTCGTGACCTTGCGCCTGCCAGTCAGGCGCTTTGCCGCTGAGCTAAATCCCCAGCCCCTCTACAATGGTTTTTGCTACCCATATCTCTGACCCCTGCTCTTCTCCTTCCTCCCCATTCCTGCCTGGTGGCCTCACTTTACACTCCTAAGAGGCACTGAGCCGCGGGCTATGACTCTTCTTTTACAAACACAGATCTGAAATCCCTGTCATTCCTCTTCCACTGTCCAAGCCCGCTCCCCACCCACAACTTGGACCCTGCTTCTCCCTGGCACAGTGTCTCCCGGCAACTGCGCCCTCCCCACCCGCTTTGCAACACGTGTTAGCCCGTCTCCTTAGAAACACAGCAAAACCCTCAGAACCTCGTGGGACCCCTTCTCCCTCTCCGGCCACACTTCCTTTCTTCCTTCTCCGCTTATAGCCAAGCTTCCCAAAAGATGCCTCTTAAGCCTGTGCCTCCCACGCCACTGGAGCCCCTCTTTCTGTCCACCTCTTGAATCCGGCCACATATCAGGAGGGAAGACCCCAAGGCTGACTTCTGTCCACGGGTGAAGGGGCTCCCACCTTGCTCCAGCTTGGTTTGCTTTGCAGGAAGTCGCCCCGCGGCGCACGATGTCCTCACCGGATTCTCTTTGGATTCCCTCGCACTCTCGCCCACCCGGGGCCTCGGTGTTGGTCACGTGCCCATCCTGTTCTATAGAGCGCTGGGAACACCAGATTAGTGAATTTGGAACCCTTTCTTCCAGGGGAAACAGGGTTGGGGTCCCAAGAGCCTCTGATCACAACTTTGTATTGACAGAACAATATGTAAGGCATTTGTGTGTGTTTCTGTTTAAAGATAATCTTATTTAATGTATATTGTTGGTTTATTAGTACAGCTTGCACCCTGCAGCCCTATCCTTATGCTTGAGTGAAGTTTATCTAACACATGGGTTTTCTTTTCAATATTCTAGATACCCAATAGGACCTGCAGCTTTTCTATTTCTTTCTTTCTTCCTCTCCCTGCCCCAAATTCTTCTTTCTTTTACAGCACTGGGGATCAAACCCAGGATCTTCTTCCTGAGCTACATCCCTAGCCCTTTTTTTTATTGTTTATTTTTTATTTTAAGACAATATCTCACTAAGTTTCCCAGGCTGGGCTTGAATTCCAGATCCTCCTGCCTCAGCCTCCCAGAGCGCTGGGATTACAGGCATGCACCACCACAGCGAGATTTTAGTTTTGCTTTCTGTGCTTTCATTTACCCATGGTCGATTGAACTTCAAAAATATTAAATGGAAAATTCCAGAAATAAACAAACGCATGCTGTTCTGGTGCTATGTGATGAAAATCTCACCCCATCTGCTCCTGTCTGGCCAGGAGTGAGTCATCCATTTGGCCAGCACATCCACACTGCAATGCTCCTTCATCACTTAGTAACCATGTCATTCCCAGAGCAACCGTCGGGGGTCACGGTGGGTGTGTTCAAGGAGCTCTTATCTTATCTAATAACCTCTATGCACCAAAGGAGTGAGGCTGACAATTCCGATATCACGAAGAGAATCATAGAGCGCTTCCTTTAAGTGACAAGTTGAAACTTCTCAACTTAATAAGGAAAGAATAAAAATGTTTACTGAGAGCACCAAAAGCTGTGGTGAGAAAGAAAGTTAGTACGTAGGGTTCTGTCCTCTCCGTGGCTTCTGGCATCCTCTGGGGGCCTTGAAACACACCCATTGTGAATAACGGGGCACTAATACACAATTATTCTATGTGAAAACATTTATTGCTTGTTCTTTTTTACTTGCCTTAGCTAATACTTCCTGAACAAGATTGAATTATCTGAGGCAAGTGGCCCTTCTTTATTCTAAAATACTACTTTATATAAAAGTAATCTTTATTCTTTTAATTTAATTTAATTTAATTTTTGCAAGACGGGGAATTAAACCCAAGGCCTTCACACTGCGCTACATACATAGCCCTTTAGGTTTCTTCATTTTCAGATAGAGTCTTGCTAAATTGCTAAGTTGCCCAGGCTAGGCTTGAACTTGTAATCTTCTTCCTTTATCCTCCTGTACTGTTTCTTTCTGCATTTAAAATATAACATTCCTAGTGCTTCCCCTCTAAGCAATATGATCACATACCTGTGCATAATCACTTTAGGGATGAAGCCATCAAATTCTAGTTTGCTAAGAGTTTTTATTGAGTAGAGTATGGGATTGGTGGTCTAGCTCAGTGGTAGAGCACTTGCTTAGGAGCCATGACAACTTGGATTTGACTCCTGGCACCACACACACACACACACACACACACACACACACACACACACACTTAGAACTTGAACTGAGTGGGATGGCACATTCCTATAATCTAATACACTCTGGGAGGCTGAGGCAGGAAGACTGCAGCCTGGACAACTTAGCATTTAGTGAAACCCTGTCTCAAAAGAAAAAAATTACAAAGGGCTGGGGATGTAGCTTAGTACAAAGGCCCTGGATTCAACCCCTAGTAGTGAAAAACAGAAGTAGAATTTGAACCTGGCCAGAGGTCTCTTTTGTCTCTATTTAGATGATTCTTAGACTCTTCTGAGCTTTCAGCCCCTGTTTTTTCAGACACTGAACTAGCTTTGCAGTCTTAGAATGTACCTTTTTAATGAAATGCTAAATTCTGACCCCCTCCCCCTAATTTTGCATTGATACTTAGAAGTGAGATTGTTCTACAGGATTCTATTTTGGGAGCTACTTTCATTAGGTTTTTAGTCCTACTGTAAAAAGAATTTGGCAAAAAAATTTTTTTAATGTTCTGGAACTATTTAAGTAATAGTAAAACGTTTCTTTCTTGAAAGCACCTTTTAGCTTTGCATTTTTGACAGAATCATTTGGGTTTGAGCCTATGTCCTGTGATTTGATCCTATGCTCTGAGGTTCCTGTGATTTTGCTCCCAACATTCGTGGTTGTTAGATGGGAATCATGCAGAAAGAGGAGAAGCTGCCAGATGCACGAATGGGCTCAGGCTGAAATTCTGGAATGAACTTTAAAGTCTTCAGGGGAAAAAAATTGGATGAAATCTGTCTCCACTTGCAGACACTGTCTCCCAAGTGCACCAGCCCTTGGGAAGGCCTTGGAAGGCTGTTCAAAGTGACCCCCACTGATAATCCCAGCACTGTGGGAAGCTGAGGCAGGAGGATTACACGTTTGAGCACAGCCTGGGAAACACAGTAATTTAGTGAGAACCTGTCTCAAAACAAAAATTACAAAAAAAGGAAGTAAAAAATGGGTTGAGGATGTAGCTCAGGGAGAAGGTCCTGGGTTATCTAGGACCTTCAGTACTACACAGACACACTCAAGAAGGCCATTTTCCCTTCTCAATATACCGAAGAAACTTTGCCCCCTGCCCACCACCCTCTTGGGGTTGGGGTTCTATTGTCAGAAGGTGTCTTAACCTTGTAGGGTATCAATGATAGATGAGCACAAACAGAACAGCTTAAAACAACAGGAAGTTATCCTTTCACAGTTCTGGAGGCCAGAAGTTTGACCCGAAGGGGCCACCATAACCAGGCTCCTTCTGCAGGATCTAGGAAGGACCTTTCCCCAGCCCTGCAAAAAAGAAGGCTTGGGAATGCTTTTCCATGTGCTTTTCCACGCTGACCTTTGTTGATTTCTCTCCTTAGCACATTTCACCAGTGGAATATTACATCTTAGAAAATGTCTGTCTTCTCCAATTAGAATCTCAGTACCATGGTAGGACGGACTAATTTTAGTCTCTAGTCCCTAAAATAATGCTTAGGGACAGCAGGTGCTTAAGTAATATTTGTTGAGAGAATGACTTGCTGCATACTCTTCAAGTTTAGGGTCCAACATAGTGTGAAAAACCATCCACACAATGGATCTAACTAATCTTTACTGCTAGTGACAATGTTGTGATGGGGATCTGCATATTTCTTCTGTTTTTGCTGGTACTAGGGATTGAACCCAGGGCTTTTATACTGAGCTACAGCTTCAGCCATTGTAATTTTATTTTTTGAGATAGGGTCTCACTAAGTTGCTAAGTAACCTGACTGAGCTTGAGCTTGAGCTCCTTCTGCCTCAGCCTCCCAGAGAGCTGGGGTTTCAGGCATCACCAAGCCCTGTTCGTGTTTAGGTCTTTGAGTCCATGTTAGAGCAAGCCTCTGACATAAATTCACAGAAGGGAAACTGATATACCAAAAGGCATGTGTATTTTTTGGATGTGATAGATATTACCAAATTGCCTTCCAAAGACGGCACCACCCATCTCTAGTTGACTGTTCCATCAACCACAAGTTCAAGCCCAGCCTCAGCAATTTAGTAACTTAGCAGCACCTTGTTTCAAAATTAAAAAAAAAATTAGAAAGGGCTGGGGATGTAGCTTAGTGCGAAGGCCTTGGGTTCAATCCCTAGTAACACATACACACACAGATATTTTGGGTAAATAGTCCTCCAAATAGTCTTCCAAAGTCTCTTCTACTTTATTCCTACCAATAAAACACAAAGACATCGGTCTGCCTACTGGAGAGATTCTAACCATTTATACTTTCAAAACAGAGCTTGAAAAATCTTATTTCTTTGTACTCAAATGGCCCTGAGGTTTGTGAGTCTTTTTGCCATCTCAGAACTGTTATGTGTTGATCAGTAAAGAATGATACCTTAAGCCAGCATGATGGCATGCCTGTAATCCCAGCAATCTGGGAGGCTGAGGCAGGAGAATAACAAGTTCCAGTCCAGCCTGAGCAACCAAGCAAGACCCTACTGCAAAATGAAAAATTAAAAAAGGGGTGGAGACATAGCTCAGTACAAAAGCCCTGGGTTCAATATCCAGTACCACTGCCCTCCCCCAAAAAGGCTGGTTTATCCTGCAGAGGTCTGACTTTGGCCTTCACCTCAGAAATGACTGAACAATGTTATGGCTTATGTCTAGATGTCCCCCCAAAGCCTCGTGTGCTCACATATGGGGCTTTTGGGAGTGCCTGGGCCATGAGTGTGCGATACTGATTCAGTCCACCGATTGTTTCAAGCATGGGTCCGGGTGTGGGCGATGGATTTCCTGAAGATGAAAGACCCACCCTAGGTTTGGGTGGCACCAACCAATAGGCTTGCAGCCTGGATGGCATAAAAAGGGAAAGAAGAAGGAAGTCTGAGTGCTTTCCATCCACCACACCGTGAGCTGTTTCTCTTTTACCGTGCCCATCAACCATGCCACCCTGCGCTGGAGCCAGCTGACTGTGAACTAAAACCTCTACAAACTGTGAGCCAAAGTAAACCTCTTCCTTTCACTTGTGGGTGTCAGGTATTTTGTCTCAGCAGTGAGAACATAACTAAGATGAGCAGTCCTTGGAATGTGCTGCTTGATAAGCGTATCTTCATTTGTTGGAGGGCCTTGGGCCACACCAGGTAATCTCTTGGTGTGATTTGGGGTGAAGGTTTCGAGCCTGAGGTCATCAGCTCATGCTCTGGGCTGGCAGGTGTCTGAGCACAGCCGTATACGTGGACCCTCCTAGTCTCTACTCCATGCATCTGTCCCTCTGGCTTGCTTTAACCTGTGTTCTTTCATTGTAATAACCATAAATATGAGTCTATTCATTTTGCTGGTGTCTCTGAGCCCTTTTGGCAAATCATTGAATTTGAAACTGGCCCCAGGGCCCCTGACTTAGAACTTTGTGCAGAAATGTGGCCACATCCCACGCGGCCCATGTGGAGCAGTATCTGCCTCCCTTCACCTGCTTTTTGGGGGCCTTAACAGTTCGGGTCTTTTCCCACCCATAGTTCTTTGATATCTTTCTCTACTCCTGAGGTTCATGGAGCTCCTCTGGGACATGGCTAGGATGTCCCATTTTCTTAGTTATTTTTCTCTTTGCTGAGACAGGATACCTGACAGCCAGAGCTAAAGGGGAAAGTTTTATTTAGCTCACAGTTTGTAGAGGTTTCAATCCATAATCAGCTGGCTCCAAGGCAGGATAGCTTGGCAGAGGGCCATCACAGAGGAACACACTTCACGGTGCCAAGATAGCAAAAGCAACAAGGGAGAGCGACAAGCCTCTTTCTGTCCCTTACATTGCATGCAGGCTACCCGCCCTAGGGTGGGTGTAGCACTCACACTCTTAATCCCAGCACCGCACACTCTAGATTCAGCCACCTCTGAAAACCCGCCCTCCTATGACTGCATGAGGTTTTGAGGGGACATCTAGACACAAGCCATAACACCTCTGCCATGCTGATTTGAGACTGGAGGACAAAGATTGGAAAGGTTGGGCACTCAGCTGACCAGGTCACCACTTAAAGTTGTGGGAGAAGAAAAACAGACCACAAAGTAGGAGAAAGACAAATGAATTATAGTGTATCTTGCATATGGAAGGGTACACAGCTCTCAAAGGTGTATATGTTTTAAAAGTCCACGACGTAATTTTAAGTAAAACAAGCAGAATCCACAATTGTATCTGTGTGGAGTAGAACTCTGTAAAGATATACACACACACGCAAGTGAACAGAGACTGAGTGAGATGTAGAAAAATGTAGAAATTAGGGGCTGGGGATTTAGCTCAGCGGCAAAAGCGCCTGCCTGGCATGTGCAAGGTCGTGAGTTCGGTTCCCGGTACCGGAGAAAAGCCAAAAAAAAAAGAAAAATGTAGAAATTGGTGCAGATGACCAATCTTTCCTTTGGCAATCCCCCCCGCCTCTCCTTCCCTCTCTCTCTCTCTCTCTTTTTCCTGTCTGTCTGTCTCTCTCTTTCTCTGTTTCCTCTCTCTCTCTCACACACACACAAACACACACACACACACACACACACACACACACACAGACACACACACACATGTGCATTTTATTACTAGGGATTGAACCCAGGACCTTTGAACTGAGCTACATTCCCAGCCCTTTTTAAATTTAAATTTTTGGTTTTTTAATTTAATGTAGTTTATTTATCTATTTGAGACAGGAGCTTGCTAAGTTGCTCAGGCTGGGCTCCAGCTTGAGATCCTCCTGCCTCAGCCTCCAGAGTGCTGGGATTACAAGCATGCACCACCACATCTTGCTACCAGCTGAAGTATTATGGGCTACATTGTGCCCCCTCCAAAAAATTTTTATTTTGAAACCTTAACTCCCAGTACTTCAGAATGGGACTGTATCTGGAGATAGAACCTTTAAAATATTGTTAAGTTAACACAAGCCTGTCTGGGTGTGCCCTAATCCAATCTGACTGGAGGACACAGGGGCGCATATGCACAGAGAAAAGGCCAGATGAAGACACCAGGAGATCATTGCAAGCCCAGGAGAAAGGACTCAGCAGAAACCAGGCCTGTTGACAGCTTCATAATGGACTTTGAGCAAGCAAAACTGGGAAAATGAATCACTGCAGTTTCATCCACCTAGACAGAGGTGTTTTGTTATAAAACCCCAAGCAGGCTAACATGCAGGAAATGAAAACCAGAGAAATCCTTTGTCACTAGTGATAGAAAGTACAATCTGACTTTTGCAGAAAGGAAATTTATGATGACTCCCCTTTCAAAATCAACTCTGTTTAAAAAAAAAAACAACTGGCTATTACTCCTGTTAATAGGAAACAACAATCACTTATCCATGAAACCCTGTGAACACACAGGAATTATTCAGTATTCGGGTGGGGTTTGATCAAGCATACACACAACTTCATCAAGAGCTGTGTCTCATCTCTGTATCCTAAGGTTGGTGCCAGAAAGGCTTTCTCGGGTTTCACATTTGAAATCTTCCACATACCATCTTGGGCTACTCACTTCTTCTCCCACACTTTTGTCATATAGCAAACAAGGACAGCAATGGTTCTTGCTTCATAGCATCATTATGAAGATGAAATTTGGGGCAGTTTTGATAGGAACCGTTGGAATCTTAGTCCGTTCCCAAAGGCAGCCCCTTCCCACCACATTCACCCTTTTATACTCTACCATCCAACGAGGAACCTCTGTCTGATCCTTATTTGCTATCTACTTGAATGCAATGCTGGGAAGTATTTACACCATGGACATTGGCAACTGCTATAAAATCAGAGCTTGCCCTTAGAGAGCCAGTGAGCCTTGATACAAATATACAATGATCAAATATACAATATACAATGATCAAAATATACAATGAATGTTTACATTTTTAAAAATTTATCACAGTACAAGACACATTGCCATCTACCCCCACCCTACCCGCAGTTATCCTCCTTGCTTCAAACACACTTTCCCATCATCTTTGTCACTTTCTGGAGAAGTTCTGGAAGTCCCCATTCATGAGTGTCTTTACAGACTGCAATAAAAAATGAGAATGCAGCTGCAGCATGCCATCCAACACAAAGGCAGGCTTGTAAGAACATGACAGTGAGTCCTCATCCACCGTATTCACCAGATCTGGCACCGTGAGACTCCTGGCTGTCCCTCAGAGTTGAAATAACCATGAAAGGGAAATGTTTTGAATCAATTGAGGACATTAAATCAGCCATGACAGCACAACTACAGACACAAAAGAAGACTTCCACAACTGCTTTAGAAAGCAGCAAGAACGATGGGATGTTAGTACTCAGATGAGAGGGAAGATTTTGAGGCAGATGAATGGCAGTGTCTCTGTTACTTAATCATTTTTAAAGATTTGAGTATTCATTGCATTTTTCTATCACACTTCATAAATACCAACTATCACCTTGCTCCTTGGGCTGTCCACCCTTTGGGGCCTCCAGCTCTGATCTCACCAATAGATCATGAATGTTTTAATTTGATCTGAAGGCTGTGAGTGTGGTGTAAGAAAGACAGGTTTTGGCCAAAGTCCTAAAAGCCACTGGATGCAAGAGAATAGCAAGGGCAGCTTTTCCTCCAGAGAATGGAGACTGATACCAGCAAGAAGGAGAAGATGGCTCTGCTTGCTGGGTGCCCTGCAGTCTTCATTCCTGGCCAGTTGCTCACTCTTGGGCCTGGGCAGGTGCTGGTGGTACCCTTCCCCTTCCAGCCACTCCAGGGCTGCCCTGGCCTGTCCATCATCCTCCTTGGCAGCCCATTTGTTTGCTAGATTTCCCTGACTTCTTCCAAGAGCGTCCTGTATACACAAGTCTTGGCAATTGGGTAGGATGAGCTGGGATCAGATCCACGCCCTAGATTGGAGCAAAAGCTGAAGCTCAAATCTACTCCTGGTACCGTACCTCTGTGCGTTGGGTGATGAACATGTTCTGTGTTTACACTGGCCAATTTATTGGCCCTAACTGCATTTGGTTATTGGGTACTTGAAATGTGGCCAATGAGGCTGAGGAAATGGATTTTTAGCTCATTTATACTAACTTCACTTAAATAGCCACATGTGACTAGTGGCTACCATATCAGACAAAGCAACTTTGCAGAAATACTCTCTGTACACACACAGACTTGTACTGTGGGAGCTATGGAGGATGCATTCCAAGAACCCCCTCATACTACCAAATACAAGGATGCTCAAGTCTCTTACACCAAACAGCATAATATTTGCATGTAACCTACACTTTATCTTCCCGTGCACTTTAAATCATCTCTATATGATTCATTATACCTAATACAATATAAATACTATATAGGTAGCTGTTATACTGTATTGCTTAGGGACTAACAAGAAGGAAGAAAGTCTGTACACATTCAGTACAGACACAATTTTTTCAAATATTTTTGATCTGCAGATAACGAATCCATGGAGTATTGACACTTTTGCCGGGGGCGTGTACTAGGAATTGAACTCAGGACCTTGCACTTGCCAGGCAAACACTAAAAGAATCCATGGGTATGGTGAGCCAAACGTATATATCCTGCCAAAAAATGTATGCATCAGAAAAAGAAAAACTTGTATAAATATTGTAATACTAAATTTGTTGAGACATCATGGGACTAATACAAGTTACCTTTGGCCTTTGGCCTCTCAATTACAAGAGATGCTCAAAGTGGTGAACTGATGAAGTGTGTATACATCTTTTTGGTGGACTCTGTGCATTCACTGTTCTATTGTTTAGAATAGAGGAAAACTGTAATTTTAATGCACTGGGAGGCGGAGGTGGAAAGATTGAAAGTTTGAGCCTAGCCTGAGCATTTTGAAGGGGATCCATGGCAATGTAGCTCTTCCTGTAGTAAAATTTTTAAAATTTAAACATTCCCCATATATTTTTACCTCTTGTATTTATTTTTACATGTTCGTGCCTGTCTCTTCCCCAGCTCTGCTTGGAGACCTCAGCAGATTTTTACAGGCACTGTGGATGGAAATGTTTACTGTCTAGCCATCTCCTTTGCCAGTCCTCACCCCACAACTGCCAGGGAGGCATTAAGTGAAGGTTTGTTCTTTTCCATTTAGCCAACAGATATTTCCCTCTTCTCCTGGGTCTTCGGATAGAGATGAGTGCTGCTGGTTGGAACCTGTCTGAACAGACTTCTCACCTCATGGATGTGCTGGCATTTTCCAAAAGTCTTGCCAAGCTCGTGAGGGTGGCTTTGGAGACAGCCAGCCTGGCTTCCTGTGTGAGGAGTTCTGAAGCCTCAGGCTGAGGTAGTGGGGCCTCCATCCCGAGCCACCTCACTGACCACCCTTCCTCCTCATCTACTCTTGGATCCACCAGAGGCTGGGATGGCGGGGGATAAAGGGCGGGGGTCCAACAAATCAACACCTCTACTCATTCTGGAATCAGAACCTCAAAATAACAGGAGAAGGGGGTTGTTACAAGGTGACTGAGTCCTCCATATGTTCAAGCCCTAAGCCCCAGTACCTTTGGACATGACTGGTTTTGCAGAGAATGTCTTTAAAGAAATGATTAAGTTAAAGCGAGGCCATCAAGCTTGGCCCTATACCAGTCTGATTGGCAGAAGGTCGTTCCATCACTGGCAGACCTCACCATGGGCAGGAATTAATGTAGTTCTTGTGGGACCTGGTTAGTTCCCTCAAGAGCAGACCTTCTAATAAGAAGAGAAGATTAGAACACAAACACTCTCAGAAGGAAGGCTGTGTGAAGACGCAGAGATAAGGTAACTGCCTACAAGCCCAGGAGAGAGGCTGCAGAAAAAATCAACACAACTCACACCTTGATTTCAGATTCCCAGCCTCCAAAATTGCAAGATGTTTGTTATTTAAGCCCCCTAAATGTTTGTTATTTAAACCCCTGGGAAGCATTGCTTTTGGAAGGGATGAATGCAGTTCTTATGGGACCCTGCTTAGTTCCCTCAAGGGTAGTTTGTGATAGAAAAAGCAAGACTGGACCCTTCCTGGTCTCTGGCTTCCTGTCTCACCAGGTGATCTTAACCACAAATACTTCGATGATAATGTCATCTGCAATAGAGGGGGCCACCCAGTCTTGGGCTTTCAGGCTCCAAAGCTGTAGGTGAAATAACCTGTACTTTATAAAGTATCCAGCCTCCAGTATCTTGTTATGGGAAAGGAAAACAATCGCAACATTCTTCACTGATATGATAGAGAGGGTAAAGACCGCACCTGCTTTGCATTGGTGTTGTGACACGTAAATGAGATATAGCCAACATTTTTTGGACACTACACATGCTCCAAGCACTTGCTCGTGACTTGGTATGTATTTGTCTTGTTTCATTCTCACAACTCTTCATAATAGATGCTGTTGTGCCTATTTTTTCAGATCAGTTAACTGAGGCTCAGAAAGACCAACTAACGTGCCTCAGATCACACAGCTGATAAAGTACAGTGCTGTAGTTTGAACCTAGGTTTGCCTGGCTTCAAAATCTGAGTATTTTTTTTTTATTTAGTCCGGACCTCACTATGTAGCCCAGGCTGGCTGCACACCCATAGCAATCTTCCTGCCTCAGTCTCCTGAGTGCTAGGATTATAGGCATGTACCACCACACCTTGCAAAAACCTAAGTATTTAACCATAAAGCATGTGATGTGCTTGGTGTACAGGAGAGCACCCTAACTGTTAATTCTATTCTCCTTTATAATAGCCTGGGCTGTGTACAGCCTTTGATTTCTGATGTTTGAATGTATTTCTCCAATTCCATGTGTTAGAAACTTAACCATCAAATTCATGTTACTAGCACTTGGGGGTGGGACCTTTGGGAGATGATTGGGTCACAGATTCTGCTTTGACGAATGGATTCATTCATCCATGGACAGTGGCTTAGTAATGAAAGCAAGGTCTCTGGCACACTTGCTCTGTCTCATCGCGTGATGCCCTCTGACATGTTATGGTGCAACTAGAAGACCCTTGCTAGATGCTGAGCAGACCCAGAACCATGTTCTTGGACCTCCCAGCATCCAGAACCATGTGCTAAATAAAGCCATATTCTTTATAGCTTCTCCAGTCTTTAGTATTCATTTACAGCTACAGAAAACAGACTAGGATGCTGGCTTAGTTACTTTCTCTTTGCTGAGACACAATTGTCAAACACTAAGACTTAAATGGGGAGAGGTTTATTTTGGCTCTCAGTTGCAGTCCATGGTCAACTGGCTCCAATTCAGAAACAGGATGACAGAGGGACATGGCAGAGGAAAGGCTGCTCACATCAGGGTGGCCATGGAAACAAAGAGAAGGGAGGAGTCGGGGAGAGGATTTACCCTCCCAGGTCACACCCCAGTAACCCACCTCTTCTTGTCAGACTCTCTCTCAGAAGCAAGTCAGCTGTAAGGCTCCTGATTCAATCGCCTTCCAACAGCCCTGCCTAAGAGTGCATGAGGTCTTTGGGGGACATTCTCATTCCAAACCATAACAGACCCTGCTAGTGGATGTAACTTTGGTAATTATTAAAGAGTTAGAAGTGACATGTCACTTAGATCATCATAACTCAAGTTTATAGACACTTACTATCTAGTATTTTCCTAATAATATTTTTAGATCTTTGAGAAGCTCTGTTCTTAAAATTTCTAACTTAATTTCTGGAAAAAAACACATATTATTCTTTAGTTTCCTGCAAAGCAGAAGAGCATATGGTATAAGTTAGCTATTGCTGCATAACAAATTACTCCTACACCTAGTGGGGCTCTGGAATTTAGGGAGGATAGTGCAGGGATAGATTGTATTTTGCTTTTTTATAGGATTATTTGTTTGTTTGTCTTGAGGCAGGGTCTCACTATGTAGTACAGGCTAGCCTTGAACTCACAGTGATCCTCCCACCTCAGCCTCCTGGGTGCTAGAATTATAGGCACATGCCACCATGCCATGCTATAAGATTTTTTTATTATGACAAAATACACATAACATAAAATTTATCATTTTAACCATATAGTTCAGTGGTATTGAGAACATTCACAATTTATGCAATCACCATCGTCATCCACTTCCAGAACTCTTTCATCATCCCAAATAGAAACCCTGTATCTATTAAATACAACTCTTCATTTTCCCCTCCACTCATTGTCTTTATTTCTTGGTTATTTGATATTTTTGTTTTTGTTTTTAAATGAGTCTGCTCTGTCGCTCAGGCTGGTATGGGATTCTCAGGCTCATGTGATCCTCCTGCCTCAGCCTCCTGAGTCCTGGGACTACAAGGATATGCACTACACTCTGCTGCGTCTTTGCTTCTTGATATCTGCCTCCTCAGCTGAAATTCAGGAAGACAAAGGAAGTGAGACAAGCTGAAATCATCTCATTCTATTACATGTCTGTCAGGTGACACTGACTTGGAACAGTTGGAATTTTAGGTGGAATTATAGGTTAGGGCACCTTCATACAATATGGTACCCCATATTGCCTGGACTATTGCTGGGTTATGAAGGAGAGAGAGAGACAGGAGAGGGAGGCAGAAGAGAGAGAAAGATTGATTATATTAAGCAGAAGCTGTGTTCTTTTATGACTTGCCCCTTTATCAAAGATTAGTGTTTGGTTATGGCTGTTTCTTCCAGTCTGTTCCATTGATCCTCAGGTCTGTTTTTTAGCCAGTACCAGG
>NW_004955460.1:13953205-13954207 GCF_000276665.1 Chinchilla lanigera
CCTGCTTTTTTTCTGGGTTCCTGTTGCATGGAGGATTGTTTTCCATCCTTTGACTTTTAGTCGATGGATTTCCTTTTGAGTGAACTGTGTTTCCTGTATACAGCATATCGTTGGGTTTTGTTTTTTAATCCACTATGCCAGTCTGTTTCTTTTGACCCCATTTACATTGAGGCCATTTACATTTATAGTCATCTTTGGAAAATACAATCTGCCACACATGGAGAGGCTGAGCATAAGTACTACTGAGAGAGCTCCAAGTTGTGGGAATGACCATAGAGACACATGACCAAGCACAGAGAAGGTGAATTGGGGCTAACAGAAATACAGGATTTTACATGGTAAGGAAAAGGAAGTAAAGACAGTCAATGGTGGGTGGAGAAGAGCCCAAGGATTGCCACTTCTTTGGTGACATGGGCAGGCAGTGCCGAAAGGCAGAGCTTTCATGGGACCCAATAAAATGGCCTGTGGCCAATAAAGCCTCATACAAATCCAACCAGTGCATTTGGGAGCCAGAGCTGTGAACCCAACAGACAGCCTGTGCACAGATGAGTTTAGAATCTAATCAAAGTGGCCCAACCAGGCATAGTGGCACACATCTGTAATGCCATCCCTCAGACAC
Source organism: Chinchilla lanigera (assembly GCF_000276665.1). Classification (NCBI taxonomy): domain Eukaryota; kingdom Metazoa; phylum Chordata; class Mammalia; order Rodentia; family Chinchillidae; genus Chinchilla; species Chinchilla lanigera. Next base: position 13,953,825 of record NW_004955460.1, read on the forward strand.
TGAGGCCAGAGGACCACAAGTTTCAATCCAGCTCAGGTGACTTAGCAGTTGTTGTGGTCTGGAGTTTTGCAAGGGGAACAATATAATACAGGACACATATTTTATAAGGTTATAGTCACCCAAAGAATCATATGCAAACAATGCAGGAAATCTGTCCACACACTAAAGATCAGAGAACCCAGCTAAGGGCCTGGATCCCACAATAATGTCCTGTGAGTTCAGCTGAAGACCTAGAGCCCATAACAGTGCCTCCCATGAGTCCAGCTGGAGGCCTAGAGGCCGTTACAATGTCTCATGCAGGCCTATTTCACAGATTTGTGCTGGGAAGGCCCAGAGGTCAGTGGTGGAAGCTAGAAAGTCTGTGCTGGTGGGATGAAGGATCT
>NW_004955460.1:13954921-13960646 GCF_000276665.1 Chinchilla lanigera
ATGCTGTCTCAAAACTTAGAACCAAAAGGGTTGTGGTCATAGCACAGCATGAAGGCCCTCGGTTCAATCCCTAGTACCAAAAAACAAAAAGAAAAGAAAAGAAAAAAGTAGTCATAAGGGAATTAAATATATCTAGGAGGATGCTTATCTGACCCTGAGGAGGGCAAGGTCTTTCTGAACATAAAGGTTTATGAACAAACAGTAAACAATTGAGAAGGGATTTCACTGTGGTATGGTGTAGAAAAGGAAAAAATTTAGGGAACTCTCCACCTTCAAATCTCATGATGGAAAGTTAGTAAAATAAGTTATTGTGTACACCCATGCCTGAGTACGTGATTACTAAGAATCAAGCTTATTTTATATTTATGAATACAGGGAGAGTACTCATGTATATTATGCTTAGAAACTGGATTCTAGAATTTTATAATTATACCATGCTATGCTTTGCTGCTATAATTGTAGCAGTGCATGAGGTTCTGCTGATTAACATATGTTCAGGAGCGTGCTAAGTATTTTACGCGCATTATGACATTGAAAACTACCCAGTGACCCTATGAGGTAGATAATGACTATTCCCATACTACAGGTCAGAAGACAGGTGTACAGAAATTCATTCATTTGTTCCAGCCGTCTCAAGCCCCTTTCCACTTGTTTCCAGATCTGTGGCTAAAAGTCACTCTGAGGTTAGGAATTTCCACTTTTGCAAGAAACCAATTTCTCCCAAATGAAGGCAGAAGTGGGTATTGGAAGGATAAAGACCCAAATGTTAGCTCAGCTTATGGGTGGGTGCTGAGATGATTGTCCACATTTTCTACAGATTCATGTTGCTTTTCAAGAAAAACACATGTATGAAACATTTTACAAAAGAATAGGCATAGAGCTCTATGGTCTGAATTGGCAGGTTAGGAAGCCTTCTCTCTGGGGGTCTGCAAGTGGTTTGCCATTTGAGCTCTGAGGGTTCCTATGAAGTCACTCAGGATAAATGCTCTGAGTGGGGTGGGATACCAGGAAGCATCAGCCAAATCCTTGAAGGTCAATGGCTGCATCTGAAAGTTAATGATTCTGAAATGACTTGCAGATGTCAAAGCCACAGCAGATGCAGCCATAAGGGACCAAGGAGACAGGACGACGCTGTTCTCTATTTCTAAAGGTTGTCCTCCACCTGGGTGTTCCCTAACACCTGGGGACCCCTCACAGAGCATGGCACTTTTAGGTGCCTGCTTTCTTCCCTAATAAACAAGGTTTGGTTGCCATGATACAGTTGGGTGGGGCGGAGCCAAATTGGATCCCTTAAGCGGGTAGCTGGTCTCCTCTCCCTGCCACCTGCCTGGTCTCATCTAGTGCCCTGTCGCCTCCCATCCTGTCGTCCCATCCCCACCCCCTACAAGCTTTGGTCTCCCTGTCTTTAAAAGGCAGGGCCTGGGGGAGGAGTGGGTTAGAAAACATAGAGACACTTCTTAGAACGGCTTCTTTTTATAATTATAGAATTGTTCATACAGAAAACTATAAGAATTACAATTAATACTCATGTACCTATTTATTTATATACATTATTATTATTATTTGCTTTACATGTTTCTGAGTTTTGTCTTTGCATCCCTTGGGATCTAGTTCCTGGAGGTGATCCCTATCCTGGAGCTCGCATGTATCCTTTCCACACATTCACACTTTGCTACCCATGTAGGTATCCATCAGCAATGGAAAGAATTGCTTTCTGAGTTTTCAAATGCACATTTTCACACTGAACCGTTTTCTGGATTTTGGTTTTTCTCTGGTACCGGGAACCGAACTCACGACCTCTGAATGGTTTTCAAATTGCTAGCTACACACAGTGTTATGTTGCTGGGGTTTATTTTTGACAAACGCTTAGTTTAACTGTCTTATAGAAGCCATTTATTTATTTATTTATTTAGCACTGGAGAGTAAACGTTGGGCCTTAGCACTGAGCAATAGCCCAACGCTTTTTAGTTTTTATTTTGCGACAAGGTCTCACTAAATTTTCCAGGTAGGCCTCAAACTTTCAGTCCTCCTGCCTCAGCCTCCCAGAATGCTGAGATTACAAGTGTGTGTTATCATGCATGGGTTGAAGCCTTTTGTTTTAATATATCTATTTAGTTTTTTTAAAGATGGTCACTTATGTTGTTTCCAATTTTTTTTTGCCATTACAAACATCCATGATGAACATCTTCCAAGTTTGCTTCTGGTTCTCAGTGCAGGAGACTGTCTTTAGAATATATCCAGAAGCACAATATCTGAGTTGAGAAGTCTGAGCATCCTGCAGTCACTAGGGATTGCCAACTGCCCTGTGAGTGAGTGGGGCCACTGACATCCCAGCAGCAGAGTGGCGATCCAACTCCCCCATGTAATTCCACAGGGAGTGAAAGGCTGGGGACATGGAGCAACCACCTTCCTCAGCTCATCTTTTGTTCTCTGGAGTATCACCTTGAAGCCACTAGTTTATCCTCCCCTTTTCCTAATTAACTGATCCTAGCCATCTTTACTCTGGATTATCTAAAGTGATTCAAGTGAAAGAGAATAGAAACATGAGGGGGCTGGGGATTTAGCTCAGCGGCAAAAGCGCCTGCCTGGCAAGCGCAAGGTTGTGAGTTTGGTTCCTGGTACCAGAGAAAAACCAAAAACCAAAAAAGAAACATGAGCTGAGGACTGAGACAACATATTTGCAAAATAAGCCAGGTGTGGTGGTGCACATCTGTAATGCCAGCATGCTGGGATGCTAAAGTAGGAGAATTACAAATTTTGAGTCCTACCTGGGCCACTTAGTGACTCAGCAAGACTTTGTCTCAAAATAAAAAAATAAAAAAGGGTGAGGATGTAACTCCATATGAAGTCCCTAGACATGATCCCCAGTTCCAAATATTTCCAAAATACATATCAGATAAAGGACTTGTGTCATGATTATACAAAGAACTTTTAAAACTCAACAATAAGCAAACAACCCAATTAAAAAATGGGCAAAAGACTTGAACAGACACTTCATCAAAAATAGACACAGAGGACCTAAAGCGTGTGATAAGATGAACTACATTATCTATCATTAGAAAACTGTAGATCAAAACAGCCACAAGATAGCACTGAATGCATGTTAGTGTGGCTGCACTCCACAGCCTTGACATCCCCCAGAGGCTGGTGAGGCCAGCAAAGATGCATCATCACTGGTGGGAATGCAAACTAGTCCCGCCACAGTTTGGGAAAGCAGTTTGGTAGCTTCTTACAAAATGACTCAATATACAAGCATTCTAGCCATTTAATATGGACGCATAACAGGTTGTCTCTTTTTTCTCCTCTAATTGACCCAATCCATTGGGGTGGGGATAAAACCATCTATGTCTGTTGTTAAAGGAGCATTGAATCTGGCACTGGTTGAGTGAGGACATAAGAGGGGTGAGGAGTTTTCCTAGAGAAGGAGGCTGACTGCAAAGTAATGCAATGGGACTCAGGGGTTCTGGGACCTGGTTTTGAGGGAGTTTTCCCAATCAGTGCCAGAGGAGTGAACTCCAAGAAAGATGACTACATAAGACACTGCTCAGTGCCCACAGGCCTCTGGGGTTTGAGTCCTTAGGACTGTATCAAAGCCAACACCTACCCCTGGATTTGTAGGGTGGGAACATTGGCTCTATGCTCTGTGCCTGTGAAGTAGCACCAATCTTAGTGCACAGATGTACAGCATTTGTGTTTTGTTGTCATATCTTGTCTTGTCTTGCTTTGTTTTATTATAACTGGAAGTTGAACCCAGGGCCTTTGCACCAAGTTACATTATCAGCCCTGTTTTTATTTATTTTTTGTTTTGAGACAAGCTCTTGCTAAGTCAAGGACATCCAGAACTGCTTTGAAAGGGTAAAAATAATGGGACAAGTGTGTTTGAAGTGAGGAGGAGGATTTTTGAGGGGGATTCATAGCAATGTCTTTTACTATAATGAAATATTTTTTAATTTAAGCATTCACTGGAAGATAGGGGCCATGAAGAAAGTAAAGATGGTAACTTCAGAAGAGATGTGCAGAGTGTGCTCGGGGAGCTCTTCTTTGGGGAAGTGGCATTTCAACTAAGGCCTGAAAGGCAAGAAGGATTGAGTCATGGAAAGATCCAAACTGCTGACCCAGAGGCAGGACATCCTGCCAGAGGTAGAAATAACTGAGAAGGTCCCAACTAATTGAGAGCAAGCTAAGCAGGTTTTCTCAGAATAGAAGTCTCTGGTAAGGAAAACTTTCAAGGCCAGGACAGTGAATGGGTGGGTTCAGGGAGAAGAGTGAGGAAAGAAATGAGAAGAGAGGAAGGCAAGGGAGAGGAGGGTAGGGCCAGAGCTCCAGAGCCCAAACCTGTGGGAAGGAGGGTGGATTCTATCCTGCACATCAGGAGACTCCAGAGGGAGGTATGGTAGGGACACATGTGACCTGAAAAATTCCTCCAGTTGCTCTGTTGGGGCAGGGACGATAAGCACATGAACATCATGTAACCACTGTAATAACCCTGAAGGTGGTGGCTTAAAATAGAAATATATCTCTCATTCTGGAGGCCAGAAGTCCAACTAGGTGTGGGCAGAGTCATGCTCTCCTTAGAGGCTCTTAAAGAGGAAATTTCCTGTCTCTTCCATCTTCTGGGGGCTCCAGGCATTCCTTGGTTGTGGCTGCATCACCAGGATGCCTGCACAGTTCTGTCTCAGAAGGTCCTCCCTGTGTGTCCCCTCATCTTGTAAGTCACATTAGTCACTGTACTTGGTTTGTTTGTTTTATTTTTTATTTTTTATTTTTCTTCCGGTACCAGGAACTGAACTCATGACCTTGCTCTTGCCAGGCAGGCTGTGCCACTGAGCTAAATCCCCAGCCCCCAAGTCACTGTACTTGGGCACAGGATAAGTATACAATGATGACTGTTGTCATTTCCAGTCCAGAGATGGTGGGGCCCGGACACCCAGGAGGTGTAGAGCCATGGACAGGAGATCTGATCTACTGGGCTGCCCCAGTACCATGACCACCCTTGACATCATATCAGGCTTTTGGTGCTGGGGTCTGGGGCTTCCCTTCTTCCCCTTCCACAGTGCTGCAAAGCTGCAACATAACAGTGGGCTCCCACAACTCGCCTACTGGTGTGGGAGCCAAGTTGAGCACTGGACAGCTTCAGGATTCTTGGTGACTGTGCTCCACCCTCATGGGAGCCACACTGAACACCAGGGAGCTTCAAGTGCCTTGCCCCACCACTCTTACACCATCATGGGAGTGAAGCTGAGCCTCAGGGAACCTCCAGATCTTTGAAAATGACAAAACAAAGGAGCGAAATGCAATCTCTGATCTCCACCCCACCCAGAACAAGTCCAGGAGACATCAACAAAGAAGAGCTTGGAAGTCACACACCTAAAATTCCTGAAGTGATAGCACCTGAAGTAAAGAAACAGCTCCATCAGGCTGTAGAGGAAATCAGATCAGAAATAATCTCTCAGGGAAAAGACATGACAACAGTAATAAAAGAATTGCTCAGCACATCTAAAGATGACATACATAAAAATAGGAGAGCATAGATAAATGATAGAAACCTTGAATGAACAATACAGGAAAGAAATAGAATGCATGAAACAGATTCAAACAGATATCCAGGAAATTAAAAATTCCATCAAAAACTTGCAAAACTGCTTGAATGAAGCTGAAAATAGACTTTTAGACCCTGAAGACAGCATTGCAGCTAATGATAGCAAAAAGAAGGATCTTTTAAAAA
>NW_004955460.1:13964116-13965435 GCF_000276665.1 Chinchilla lanigera
TACTAAATGAACAAAAACTGAAAGCTTTCACTTTAAAATCAAGAACAAGACAAGGATGTCCATTGTCACCACTCCTATTCAATACACTTATGGAAATATTAGCCAAAACAATTAGACAAGAGAGAGAAATAAAAGGAATAAGGATAGGAAAGGAAAAAGTGAAATTATCATTATTTGCAGATGACATGATACCCTACATAGAAGACGCCAAAAACTCCACCAAAAGGCTTAAGATTTAATAACCAAATTCAGTAGCATAGATAAATACAAAGTCAACCACCAAAAATCAATAGCATTACTGTACATAAACAACAAACACACTGAGAAAGAAATTAGAGAAACCACACTTTTCATAACAGCATATAAAAAATGAAATACTTAGGAATCAATCTAACAAAGGAAGTAAAAGATCTATACAGTAAAAATTACAGTTTTCTGAAAAAAGAGATTGAAGAGGATTTCAGAACATGGAAAGATATTCCTTGCTCATGGATAGGAAGAACCAACATTGTGAAAATGGCCATACTCTCAAGATTGTTGTACAGATTCACTTCATTCCCAATTAAAATACCATTAGTATACTTCACAGATCTAGAGAAAATATTCCTAAAATTCATCTGGAATCAGAAGAAGCCTAAAATAACAAAAGCAATCCTAGGAAACAAAAACAAGGCAGGAGGCATCACAATCCCCAATTTGGAATTATACTACAAAACTACCTTGATAAAATAAGCATGGTACTGGCAAAAAAAAAAACAAAACCAAAAAAAAAACAGACCTGAAGATGAATGGAACAGTTTAGAAGGTGAGACACAACTACAAATGCAATGAGCCACCTTATCTTTGACAAAGAAGCCAAGCATGTTCACTGGAAGAAAGATAGCCTCTTTAATAAATAGTGCTGGAAAAACTGGTTCACCACATGCCAAAGACTAAAACTAGACCCATAACTATCACCGTGCACTAAACTAAAGTCAAAATGGATCAAAGATCTAAATATTAAAACAGCAACACTAAATCTACTGGAAGAGAAAGTAGATAGCATTCTTGAAGACATCAGGGTAGGCAGAGAGTTCATGAACAAAAACCAAACTGCATGGGAAATACTTCAAAGAATCAACAACTGGGATCTCTTATTGAAAAATTTTTGTACATCAAAAGAAATCACCAGCAGAGTAAAAAGAAAACCTATGAATTGGGGAAAAGTTTATCCTACTGTCCCTCAGGCAAACACTTCTTTCTAGAACATATAAAGAATTTTTAAAACTCTGGCCCCCACATTCAAAGGCCCAATCCAAAAATGGGCATCTAGATGAATA
>NW_004955460.1:13965815-13981075 GCF_000276665.1 Chinchilla lanigera
ATAGCTAAATCTTGGAAACAGTCCAAATGCCCATCAACTGAGGAATGGATGAAATGATGTGGTATTTTTATACCATGGAGTATTACTCAGCTATAAAAAATATCAACTCAAGGCTTTTATAGGTAGATGGATGCAACTAGAGACCATACTTAAATGAAATAAATCGGACCCACATGTGTAAACATCATATTGTCTCCCTACTGTAAGAACCTGAAAGAGTAAGTAAAACCCAAAAGGTACAATAGATATTATGAAAAAGAAAGTAATTGCTCAAATGGAAGGAACAACTGGGATAAGGGAAAGGAGAACAAGAAAGAAAGAAGGGAAAAAATAATATATATATATGTATATAGAAGGATAGCTGGGATAATTATACTGCTGATATCTATTGATTTATTGAAAGGAGCAGTTAATACTTAAATATTTTTGACCAATTTTGCATGCTTATATCTGGCATCTGAACAACTAATTTGAAGACAAAAATATGCAATATAAAAACCAGTGTTGAATTCCTATCATCTTGTTTAGTGAAGCTCTGTATCATTTCTAATGCTTTTTTAAAATTACTTTTTATTCTCTTTAATGGTTTGATCAATCTTGCATTCTTACATCTGGTAATCAGAGCAATTTTGTTGAAGGTAACAGTATAATAATATAACAACCACTGTTAACTCCCATCATTTTGTTTTGAAACTTTGTATCATTTTTATTATTTTTGTGTTACTTTGTTTTTGCCTATGTTGTGTTTATTTTGTTTTTTTTTAAATTCTCTTTAAAATGTAAAAAATTTTTCCCTGGCTCAGTCCTAAGGGTCTCATGTGAACATTCAAATACTGAGATTAGGCGCCGTTATCTGTGGGCTAACGCCCTGCATCTAGGGCATGTCACCCTCCTAAGTGTGGGTCTGAGCTTGTTTTACAGGTTTTCTTTTTTCGGATGGAGGATTTTTGTTCCGTGTCAACTATAACTAAACCACAGGCTCTGGGTCCCCTGTTCTGTTGGGAGATAGTGACCTTGCTATCCCATCAGATGCAGGGATCACTCCTTTTTTAGCACCCCCATCATGGGATCCTGGTATTCTTGGTGTCCTCCTTCCCTACAAACACACCCAGAGGCTCAGTGCCTGCTGGAATGTGGAAGTGACCTGCTTCATGAGTTGACAGCTCCAGGAAGGCGTGTGCAGGCCGTGAGAAGCGCTTGCTCTAGGCCACTTCAGTGGTTATAAGCAAGGCTTGAGGTGGGTGGGGATCCTCAGGACTTGCTGCAGGCAGGTCCTGGCAGTAAAGATGTAGAACTGGCATCAGGCATAAGAAGGGGGTATGGAACAGAGGGGCAGGCACAGGAGGGAGCTAGATGACACCCTGAAATCGATGAGTTCAACTCACTTACCAGTCCCTCAAATGCATCACGTGTGTCCCACTGAAACTGCAGGCTCCATACAGGGTTCTGTGGAGTTGACACATAGGGTCCTTGTGCCTGGATGCAGGCTTTACTGCTGCGGGCACCTGGCATTTCCGGTGCTTGATGCACTGGGTGGGGACAACTGTGTTTACTACCTGTATCTGGCACTGAGAGACTGCGCAATCCGAGGGACAGCAGAGCTCCAGCCACACCTGCAGCAACCAGCCAGGAAGCCAGCACAGTGCTCCCATTGACCCCAGTGACCAGGACTAGATCGATGACGGCCAGCTGCTCTATTTTCACCTGAGTTTCCATCATAGGACACAGAGAGAAAGCCAGTCATGCTCCCCTAACCAATCACATACAATGCCTGGCTTCTAGTTAGCTCCCTGACTTTCCCAAGCCAGCAGCCTTCTGTCAGGACATACCTGTGCCTTCTTGTTTGTTCACCCTCAGTCACTGACAGGACACTGGGGGACACTAGGGGACACACTTGCCCTGGTTTCATTGTTATCTTCTTCTTCCTTTTTTATTAACATGAAATTTGCATAACATTAAATTAATCATTTTAAAGCATATAATACACACAGGTGCAGTGGCACATGCCTATAGCCCCAGTTATTTGGGAGGCCGAAGCAGGAAGATCTCTTGAGTCTAAGAGTTTAAGGTCAAACTGGGCAAAATAGTAAGACATTGTCTCAAAAGGGGAAAAAAATAAAAGAGTTAATTTGGTGATATTTAATATACGGACAACATTGGGTAACTGTCTTAGTTACCTTTCTCTTGTTGCGGAGACAAAATTGCCAACACCGAAAGTTAGGGAAGGAAAGGTTTATTTAGCTCACGGTTTGTGGAGGTTTCAGTCCATAATCAGCTGGCTCCAAGGCAGGGTCATGTGGCAGAGGGGGAAAGGTTCACGGTGGCAGACGACCGCAAAAGCAACAAGAACAAAAAGGAGAGGAGCAAGCCTCTTTTCCTCCCTTAAATTGTATGCAGGCTACCTACCCTAGAGCGGGTGTAGCTCTCACACCCACAACCCCAGCACTAGACCCTGAACCAACCACAAACTCTAGATTCAGCCACCTCCAAAAAGCCTGCCTCCCCATGGCCACATGAGGTTTTAAGGGGACATCCAGACACAAACCATAACAGCAACCAACACCCCTATCTAGTTTCAAAAACATTTTCATCACCCCAGAAGGACCTTGTGAACCCAGTAAGTCAGTTCCCACTTCTTCCCTTCCCGCTCCCTGGTGCACACCTGTACCAAACAGCATGCCCCAGTCTCTGGCCCTTGCTCCCAGGGACTGGTGGGCAAACAGCTATGATGATGACTGGATTTTTTTTTCCAATACTGGGGACTGAACGAGGGTCTTTCCATTGATCTATATCCCTAGCATTTTTTCTTTTTTGTTTTGAGACAGGGCCTCACTAAGTTGCCCAGGCTGGACTCAAGTTTACAATCCTCCTGCCTCAGCCTCCCAAACTGCTGGGATTATAAGCAGGTGCCACCATGCCCAACTGGACTGGAGTATTTTTTAAAACTGTCCTTCTTAAAGAGTTGTATGTCTTCAGTAATAATTACAGAAACATTACTTTTTAGGTTTGCTCCTTGGCTTAAAAGCAACAATTTAAGAGAGAAAATATGTCCCTGTTGTTATTGATATTCAAACGTAGTAAAATATTCCACCTGTGAACCAGAAGTTGCACCTAACATGAACTTCGTGCCTCGCAGTTGGCAGTTTGTCGCATTACCTCAAGTTTTAAACATCAGTGACAATTGCAGTGGTGGTGGGAGGGGAGAGCTCTGTGCCTTCTCTCTGTTCACAGTGCTCAGCACCATAGGAGCAAGAGGCATACACCGGGTCCACAGTGAGTTCCAACAACACGGAACCCTCACACAGTGAATCGGAGAGGGCTTACTATGTAACTGAGCTCCTTGCAGTTAACCTCCTTGTAGAACACAAAGTTCATTACAGCTCAAGAAGATGTGCAGATTTGAATTTAAATACAAGGGCAGATCAAAACTGTGCATGTTCAAATAAAAAATTATCACAGTAAAAGACACACTGCCATTAATTCCCCTCAAAATGTTCTCATTGCTTCAAGCACACTTATACCATCATTCTTGCTGCTTTCATGAGCATCTTTATGAGGTGTGAAAAAAAATTCAGTCAGTGCTACTACAGCCCAACAGAAAGGCAGGTCGTAAAAACTTGACACTGGGTCTTCGTCCACCTTATTTCCCGAATCTGGTACCATGCACCTGCTGCCTCTTCCCCAAAGTCAAAATGACCATGGAAGGGAAACGCTTTCAATCAATTCAGGACATGCCGGCAGCCACAACAGTGCACTAAAGACATTTATGAAAGAGGACTTCCAGAACTGCTTCAGAAAGTGTCAAGGATGATGGGATAAGTGCTTCTGAAGCAAAAGGAATATTTTGAGAGGAATTAATGACAATGTGTCTTTACTGCAATAAATTTTAAAAAATTTAAACATTCACCATATTTTTCGATCACAGTTTTACAAAACTGAAATCAACAGTATTATTTTCATAGAGAAGTACAGACGCTGTCTGACTTACATGGTCCAGCTTGATGATATTTTTGATTTTCAACTTTATGATGATACAAGAGTAATAAGCATTCAATTCAAATTTTGAATTTTAATCTTTTCCCAACTAGTGGTATTCAGTGCAATACTTTTTTTTTATTTTTAGTAGTTCTGGGGATTGAATTCAGGGCCTCCACATGGAACTACATCCCAAGCCTTTTGTTTATTTATTTTTTTTATTTTGAGACAGGGTCTCATTAAGTTGCTAAGCTATGCAGGCTGAGCTCAAACTTTTAATCCTACTACCTCAGCCTCCCACAGTGCTGGGGTTACAGGGCTGTGCCACCACCACTGCCTTTAGAAAATATTTTCTTGAGATTCTGGGGAGTGGTAATGAGTCAACCCTCTGATCACAGCGGAAACACCTGACACTCAACTGCTAAACAAGGATGTTCCTCAGTTCAGTATTCAATACGCATTGGATTTACATTAGTGTTTCAGGATGTAACCCCATTGTAAGTTGGAGAGCATCTGTCTTTTATCACTGACATTTAAGATTGCTGGCACAGGATGATAATAAAAAGCAGATGAACTTTGGGTTGAGTTTATTATTGTAATAAAACTCTCAACTGATAGTGTATCTTATTACCTGTACTCAGGTTTTCCCCCCTTGCTCTGCTCTCTGGCCCCAGTTGGGGATAGTGGAAGAAAATTTCTGAAAGTAGCCTTTCCCCCTCACTGGATATGAGATGGAAACAGAGAATTTCTCCTGCTAACCCCAGTAGTTGTGGGTTGTTTTCGTGTATACTGAAGGAAGAGAAAGAAATGCGAAGCCCCTGGATCAAACTAATCCTGAAACAGGAATCAATCCGCTCTGCAGATATAAGCAGATAATGACAGGTTAATTTATGTCAGTAGAACTCTACACACAATCCCTGCAACAATCAGCCCAGAAAGCCCAACCACATGGCAAAGACTGTATCTGTAGGTCCAGAATGATCAAGACTTAACCAAGGACTGACAGCTTCTCTAAATTTTGTTCCCACCAACTTATTCCAACTCAGGACCAACCAGAGAAGGCCAAATATGCCCCCACAACCAATCACATAAGATCTCTCTTCTAATTAGTCCTCTCCAGTTTCCCCAGGCCAATAGCTTCCAACCAGAGCATACCTGACATGTTTACTTCTTTTTCCCTTCCAGTATTGACAATTGAATCCACAACCTTCACACTAAACTACATCCCCTGTCCTTTTTAATTTTGAGACAGGGTCTCCTTAAGTCACTAAACTGCCCAAGGTGGCCTCAAACTTTCAGTCCTTCTGCCTCAGCTTCCCGGAGTGCTAGGTTTACAGGTGTGTATCACCTTGCCCAACTCCAGGAGGTTTTTTATTATGCAAGTGAAAAAAAACTTGAAGCCATGTTGGATTAGATAATAAGGATCTTCATGGTCTCACCTAGCAAGGTGTGTGAAGGGATAGCAGCTACAGGGTGAACATATCCAGCCGTTTAACAGGGCCACTTTCAGTGTGTCAGCTGAACCTTAAGGGACTTCAAGTTGGCTCCCGGGGGGTTTCAAGATGCTGACACTCAGTGTCCTATGCAGACACACAGCATCTGCAAATAGAGTCTGTTTGTTTGTTTTTATAGGCTGGGGGTGGAACCCAGGGCCTTGCATGTGCTAGGCAAGCACTGTACCACTTAACTACATCTCTAACCCCTATTTCTTCTTCTGAAGGAAAAGATAGGAACAAGACATCTCACTGGACAGAACTGTACCCCATGTTTGTGCCAGAGTCCAGCACCTGCAAGGGCACTGGAATTATCTCTGTTCTCAGGACTTCCTGAGACCAGTCAGAGTCAACCCCATGGAACTGGGGTTGGGGTCGGGCAGAAGTTGGGGCTCTTGCTGCCTCTCCATCTGGATTTCAGAATTGGGTAAATGATGGAATAAAAAGTGGGAGATCTTGCAGGAAGGGGAAGAGGGTGAGAATGGATGTTGGAAAGTTAGTATTGTACTTAGGCAGTGTTTGTTTCAGAACCATAATGAAGAGAAGCATGCCCAGTGTTCCTTGCATGGATTCCTGTGGAGTGGGGACAGTGCCCTCCCTGAGGCAGATTAGGGCACAGTTAGCTGACTGAGAAAGTGGGTGTGACTTGTCAGTCACAGAGATACAGGATACATGTGCAGGAGACAGTTCTGAAGCCCTCTACCTAGGACCAATCAGAAAATGCTCTCTTTAATTCGTCTGATGTAAGATCAAGCAGGTTCTTGATAGAATGGCATAGATCTGACATCAAAATGGAGGATACGGCCAGGCGTGGTGCCACATGCCTGTAATCTCAGCACTCAGGAGCTGAGGCAGGAGGATTGTTGCGAGATCGAGACCAGCCTGGGCTACAAAGTGAGCTCAAGGCCAGCCTGAACTGCATTGCGAGACCCTGTCTCAAAAAGACCAAAAAAAAAAAAAGGAGGATACAAAAGATTGTCACCATTAACCTCACTGCCACTGTGTTCTCTCTCTTCAGTGCACTGTTCTCACCCTGCAGATTCCTCCTTTCCTAACTTTAGTTGGCCCACATTTGCTCTGCAGAGCATATTTCTTTCCCTGTATTTAATAAATGTAAAACCTTGCTATCTTTTTCACTTGTTTTGTCCAATTCTTTGTTCAGGACAATAAGAACCTGAAAAGAATCTCTAAAGGAGCCCACAGCACCCCAGAACTCTGCTAACATCCTGCAAAGGCCTGCTCTCATCCTCCAGTCATTTATATACAGGTGAGATTCTCACCAGAATGGGCATGCCTTCCTTCACTTGGATAAGAAGTCCCTGGGAAAGCAGAACACAGAGTCTAGGAGTCCCTCATGACCTTAGACTGAGTCTGAGGGGTCCCTGAAATAAGGAAACTATCTCACCCTGTTGTAGAATATGTTTGCAGGTCTGCTGAGTCCCATGATGGAAAAAGAATTTTTAGGATGCATCAGTAAGAGGCACGAAAAGTGTTTAGCGGAGACTGTGGGATGCACTTACAGATGGGAGTGCAGACACTTACAGAAATGAGACACACTATGAGCTGGAGCTGGGTATATTTATGGGGCTTTGAGGGTGTCTTCAAGATGGGTGATCTAGGATGTGTATTCCTACTGTCTGTCAGGTTGTCTGGCTGGCTGGTTATGTCAGACTGCAAGCCATCTACCTGTGTTTGAGGTTGAGGCATGCTGTCCATCAACACTGCTACTTTCTCCAGGCTGGAGGAAGTGCAATTTACAGGTGAAAAGGAAAGGTCCAGACCCTGGATTTACAGGCTTATTCTATCTTCAAAACTCCTAGGAATCCACTAAGTTTCCAGGAAGGAAAAAAGGACTGAGTAACATTTGGGTCTTGAAGCTGCAGGATTTTTAAAAGGATAGTTTTGAAATTTTAATTTCCTTGTCTCATTTCTTCCTAGTCTTTTTTTGCATTTTTAAATTTTATTGGTACTTTTTAGATATATATAATGATAACATTTATCATAGAGATTTGTAGCTGTACATGGTATATCTTGTGTCTGCTCTTTTTCCCATTCCCCTCCGCTCCCTTCAACCCCTCTTCCCTCCTTATTTATAAAAGATTTGTTTCCATTTTTTCCTTCTGTTCTTTTTTCCTCCTCCACCCTTCCATTGTTCCTCTTCTCATCTGAACATTGTCTTCCCATTTTCCAATATCTGTTATACATTTTGGTCCTTATTGACTCTTTTGGTTTCTCATACCAGAGAAACAATGTGGTATTTAAACATATGTGTCCAGCTCACTTCACTTAAGAAATGGTCTCAAGGTGCATCCATTTCCCTAGAAACATCTCAAGCTTATCCTTATTTATGGCAGAGTAGTACTCCATTGTATTATAGCAGAAAATGTCCCCTCAGCAAGTGTACTTCAGTTTATGTTAGTTGCCCGTGTAACAGTTCCTGTTACTTCTGTTCCTTAGAAACAGCTGGTGATATACTGATACATAGTTGGTCACTATGATGCACAGTGTAAGAATGCATCAAAGACGCCAAGTACTCTGCTTCTGTGTGTTTCCCACTTGCAAACTCCATATAGGCCCTAGACCACCAGAAATCAGGGCCTGACATTTTTTTTCTTGATGTCAGTGCCCATCTCTGTAAATAAATCTGCCTCCAAATCCTGGGTGTTGTTTTGGTGTTTCTGTTTGCTGTAGCAGTAAAAACAAAAACCCACATCTTCTTTATCCATTCATCAGTTGATGGGCATTTGGGCTGTTTCCAAGATTTAGCTATTATAAACTGTGTTGCTATAAACATGGGTGTCCATATATCATTGTGGTATGGTGCATTTAATTCTT
Organism: Chinchilla lanigera; assembly: GCF_000276665.1. Taxonomy (NCBI): domain Eukaryota; kingdom Metazoa; phylum Chordata; class Mammalia; order Rodentia; family Chinchillidae; genus Chinchilla; species Chinchilla lanigera. Next base: position 13,974,119 of record NW_004955460.1, read on the forward strand.
TTGGGAAGACACCAAAAAGGCAAATACCTGGGTCAAATGAAACTTCTAGTCCTAGTTTTATGAGGAATCTCCACACTGATTTCCACAGTGGTCACACCAGGCTATACTCCCACCAACAGTGGAGAAATGTTCCTTTTTCTTCACAGTCCCTCCAGCATTTGTTATTGGCTGATTTCTTTTATTTTTTTGGTACCAGGAATCGAACACAGGACCTTGAGCTTGTCAGGCAGGCACTTGTGCAGCTGAGCTATATCCCAGGCCTTATTGGTTGATTTCTTACTAGTAGCTATTCTTTCTGGAGTGAGATGGAAGCTCAATGTTGTTTTGATTTGCATCTCTTGAACAGCAAGTGATGTTGAAAGGTTTTTCATATATTTATTTACTGTTTCTTCTTCTTCACCTGAGAAGTGTCTGTTCATTTCAGATGCCCATTTTTGAACTAAGTCCTTAAATTTGGGGGGGTCTGATTTTTTTGGAGTTCTTTATATATTCTAGATATTAGTCCTCTGTCTGAGGAACAGCTGGCATAGGTTTTTTCACACACTGGGTTGTCTCTTCATTCTGTTGGTGATTTCTTTTTTCTTTTTTTTTTTTTTTGGTGGGGGGTTGTTTGTTTTGTTTTTGAGACAGGGTCTCACTATGCAGTTCAGGCTGAACTTGAGCTCACTATGTAGCTATGGCTGGCCTTAAACTCATGGCAGTCCTCCTTCCTTGGCCTCCCAAGTGTTGGGATTGCAGGAATATGCCACCATGCCCAGCTGGTGGTAGTTTGTTTTGCTTTGCAAAAGCTTTTTAATAAGATGAGATCCCAGTTGGTGTTTCTATGTGAAAGTTCTTATGCAATTGGGGTTTTGTTCATATAGTATTTGCCTACACCAATGTCTTCAAGAATTCTACCTATTTTATCTTTCAACAGATTTAGTGTTTCTGTTTTAATATTTAGATTTTTGATCCATTACAATTTTTGTCTAGTGTATGGTGAAAGATACGGGTCTAGTTTTAATCTTCGGCATTTGGAAAGCCAGTTTTTCTAGCACCATTTATTAAAGAGGCTATCTTTCTTCCAGTTAAGGTGTTTGGCCCTTTGTCAAAGATAAGGCAGCTGAGTATGTCTGGAGTTGTTTCTGAATCTTTTAATATGTTCCATTCAGCCCTTTGTCAGTACCACGTTGTTTTGTTTTTTTAATCACAGCAGCTTTGTAGTACAATTTTAAGTCAGGGATTGTGATCCCCCCTCTTTGTTGCCCAGCATTGCTTTTGCTATGTCTCCTCTGGTTCCAAGTGAATTTTAGGATTGTTTTCTCCTAGTGAGATATGCTTTTGGAATTTTGGTGGGGATTGCATTAAATCTGTATAACAATTTTGGAAGAATGCCCATTTTCACTATATTGGGTTTTCCTATGCAAGAACAAGGGATATTGCTCCATTTTTTGATATCCTCTTTGATTTTCTTTTTCAGAGTACTGTAGTTTTTAATGTAAAAGTCTTTTATTTCCTTCTTTAATTGATTCCTAGGTGTTTCATTTGTGGGCGATGCTACTGTGAAAGGTTTTATATCCCTGATTTCTCTCTCCCTGAGTTTATTATTTGTGTACAGGAATGTTATTGATTTTTTTAATGTTGACTTTGTATCCAGCTATGCTACTGAATTTAGTTATTAAATCTAGAAGTCTTTTGCTGCAATTTTTGGGGTCTTCTATGTAGCGTATCATATCATCTGCAAATAATAATAGTTTAACTTTTTTCTTTCCTATCATTATTCCTTTTACTTCTTTCTCTTGTCTAATTGTTCTGGCTAAAGTTTCCAGAACTATATTGAACAAGAGTGGTAATAGTGCACATCCTTGTCCTGTTTTGATTTTAAAGTGAAAGCTTTCAGTTTTTGTCCATTTAGTATGATGTTGGTTTTTGGTTTGTCATAGGTGGCTTTAACAGATTGAGATAAAGGCCATCCATTCCAATTTTTTGTAGAGTTTTTATTATGAATGGATGTTGGACCATGTCAAACACTTTTTCTGCATCTATTGAGATGATCATATGGTTTTTGTCCTTGACTCTGTCATTATGGTGTATTACAACTATTGATTTGTGTATGTTGAACCACCTCTGCATCTCTGGGATGAATCCTACTTGGTCATGGTGCATAATCTTGATAATTTGCTGCATTCTGTTTGCCAGTATCTTACTGAGGATTTCTGCATCTATATTCATGAGGGAGATCACCCTGTAATTCTCTTTTTTGGTTGGATCCTTTTCTGGTTTTGGTATCCGGGTATTTCTTGTTTTCATAAATGAATCTGAGAGTACTGTATCCTCTTCAGTTCCATTAAAGACTTTGGAAGTAGTGGCATTAGGTTTTCTCTAAATTTCTTGTAGAATTCAGCAGTGAATCCATAAAGGTGTGGGCTTTTCTTTGTTGGTAGGTTTTTAACTATATCCTCAAATTCATTGACTGATATTGGTTTATTTAGAATTTTATATCTTCTTGATTCAACTTTGGTAATTAATATCTATCTAGGAATCTTTCCATTTCTTCTGTGTTTTCTATCTCATTAGAATAGAGGTTCTCAAAGTAGGTATTGAAAATCTTCTGGACTTCTCAGGATCTGTTGTGATTTCACCCTTTTCATTCCTCATTGCATGGATTTGAGTCTTTTCATTCCTTTTTTTATAGGGTTTGTCCATTTTATTTAATTTTTCAAAAAACCAACTCTTTGATTCATTGATTCTTTGCATTATTTTCTTAGTCTCCAATGCATTAATTTGTGCTTTGATCTTTATAGTTTCCACCCTTGTGTGAACTTTGTGCTTGGCTTACTCTTCTTTTTCTAGAAGGTTGAGGCTCTACATTAGGTTGTTTATTTGAGCATACTCTATTTTTCTGATATACAAATTCACCACTATAAGTTTCCCTTGTATGACTGCTTTCATTGTGTCCCATAAGTTCTGGTATGTTGTACTGGCATTATTGTTTAACTGTAGAAACTGTCTAGTTTCTTCTTTAATTTTATCTGTGACCCACTGGTTGTTCTGGAGGGTGTTATTTCATTTCCATGTATTTATGAAGTTCTTGTGGTTTCCTTTGCCATTGATTTCCAGTGTCATTGCCCTATGATCTGATAATATGCATGGAATAATTTCAATTCCTTTGTACTTAAGCATTTTCTGTGAGATTGTGTTTTGGTCTGTTTTGTAGAACATCCCATGTGGAGCTGAGAAAAATATGTACTCTGATGTTGTGGGGTGAAAGACTCTGTAGACATCTACTAAGTCCATTTGTTCAAAAGTTTGGTTCAATTCTGATATTTCTTGCTGATTTTTGTAGATTTGTGACAGTGGGGTATTGAGGTACCCCAATTACAATTATATTAATGTTTAGTTGATTTTTCATGTGTGTTACTATTTGTTTTATGTAGTTGGGTGCACTGGTACTTGGTACATATCTATTTATGATAGTTATTTCTTCTTCTTGAAGGTTATAACATATGTATTAACTTATCCTTGTCAAGTTATTTTCCTGTTGTTGATTTCTTATCTTTCCTCCTCTTTTTAATTGCTTGCCTTTCCTGTTTATTCATTTTGTTGGGGTTCATGGAGTTGTAGTCCTTGTTATCTCTTTCTAAAATGTCCTTCAGAAAATTTTGGAGTGCTGGTTTTGTGTTCATGAACTTCTTCAGGTGTTCTTTGTCATGGAAGTATCTTATTTCTCCATCAATTTTGAGAGATTGTTCAATCTGGGTTGGAGATCATTTTCTTTTAGAGCTTGAAATATTTCACTCCAAACTCTCCTTGACTTCAGGATTTATATTGAGAAGTCTTCTCTGATTCTGATTGGCTTTCTTTTATAGATGATTTGGTTCTTTTCTGTAACAGGTTTCTGGTTTTTTTTTTTTTTTTTTTAGTTTCTTTGAGACAGGGTCTCGCTATGTAGTTCATACTGGCTTTGAGCTCACTTTTTAGCCCAGGCTGGCCTCAAACTCACAATTCTCCTGCTTCAGCCTCTTGAGTGCTGGGATTACAGGCATGCACCACTATGCCCAGCCATCTGTAACAGTTTTTAATATTCTGTTCTTGTATTGAATGTCTGGAATCTTGACTATCATACATCTTGGTGTAGATATTTTTTGCTCATGGCTAATTAGAGTTCTATATGCCTCATTTCTCTATATGTCCAATTCTTTTTCCATGCTTCAGAAGTTTTCTGCCATGACTTCTGTGATCAAGTTTTTTATGTCATTTGTGTCATCTCCTGCTCTTTCATTGAGTCTGATCAATCTGATGTTGTTCTTCTTTGCACCATCTAGCAGCAGTTAGATAGATTTTTTTGTAGTCCCTTGCTATTTTTTTAAAAAAAAATCTTTCTTTTCATGATCACCAACTGCAATGCTGTCTTCTCTATCTGATAGTCTGTCCTCATACTGGCTCATTCTGTTGTGAATACTTTTAATGGAATTTTAAACCTCCTGGATGTCTGTTTCATGGATCCCATTTCTTTCCTCTGGAAAAATGGTTTCCATCATTTTCCTAAGCTCCTATATTTTTTTATCTGTATCTGCTGTAGAGTCACTAACCATGTCTTTCATTATAGTTACCATCTCTGTAGTTACCTAAAAATTATTTCTGCTTTGATTTCATCTAGAGCCTCATTCATGTGCTTTGTTACTTCCATTGTTACCACTTCAGAGAGTCCAGGTGGATGGCTTGCAAATTAGTCCACCTCATTGCCCCCTGGCTTTGCCTTTGGTGAGCTGGAAGTCTGGGTTGCATGTTGATGAAGTGTCTTCTCATTTTTTTTTTGAGTTTAATTAATAGGGTTTATGCATGTAAGTTGCTTATGGCAAGTAGCTTTATTGCTAGTATTTAGAACTCTTAGGAAATGACTACTTCTCAGAGATGTCTTCCAGGTGTAGCTGGCATTGGGTTTTGGGTTTGTTGCTAGACCTACCTCTTCACTTTATTGGGGATGAGAAGTTGCTGCCTATTTGGCCTAGCCCCTGGTTCTTTGGCATTATAGTATTTTTTCTGACCCTTAGGCAATCTCAATCTTGGCATACCAGGAAGAGCAACTGTTTAGAACAATTAGGTCACCTAGAGTAAAGTTATACAATCAGTAATAACAATACCATCAAATGCAGCCTAGAAAATGACAAACTGTGGTCACTATTAATGTGCCACCTTTATTCATATGAACTAGAATTGTGGTATATAACAAAATCTAAAACAAACCAGAAAATTGTATACAGTACGTATGCCCTCAGTATAGTGATTTTACTCTCAGGGAAGAAAATCCAAAGAGGGGTAGGGGGACAAGATAGAGAAACACAAGAAGAGGATGAGATTAGAAGCAAGGCTGGAGGACAAAGGAAGATTACGCAACTTTGTGAAACTGGTGAAGCAGGCAGAAAGGAAAGAGAGAAGGAAGAAATAAAAATAAGAACAAAACAAAACAACAAAACCTAGAAACAATGTTCACGCGCATATAAAAACAAGAGCAAGTGGCTTATTTGTTATAGCTCTTGCAGAAGCTGAGCTGATTCTGCATGGCCCAGAGCCATGACTGTTAATTGTGTTCTTAGACTGCTCAATGGGGCCCAAGGCCCCTGGGTAAAGAAAGGCATTCTTATCAGCCTGCACATTCCCAGGCCTTCCAAGTTCTCTTCCAGGGACACAGGGTAAAGAACAGACCTTTTTTTAGATAAAGTTATTTACTATACACAGGATATTTAGCAAAAAGCTATCATTACAGGCTTAGAAATCACTGTTGACTTTCAGAGAAGGGGCAGGGAAAGGTCTGAGAAGGGCTACACAGAGTGGGCTTGACTGGCCTATAATCCTTGCCCTCACTTGTCTGTCCCTGGGTCTGGCCATCAATGCCTCCCTTGGTATTGTCATCAGGGGGGCTTCCCAGACAAGAGTTTGGGTCGGTCAATTAAAAACAAAAGGAAAAATTGGGCATAATGGTGCATGCCTGTAATTTCAGCACTTGGCAGGCTAAGGCAGGAGGATTGCTGTAAGTCTGAGGCCAGCCTGAGCTACATAATCAGTTCAAGTTCAGCCTGAACTACGCAGTGAGACCCTGTCTCAAAAAAACAAATGAACAAAAAAAAAAAAAAAAGGAAAAATTTTGGGGGAAAAGAAACTCATTTCAGCCCCAAGAGTTTTATAGAATGGTGAACACAGAATTCAATTTTGGCAGTCATCTCTGATTACTTATAGTTTTTCTTTTCTAAGGGACAGAAGCTCATTTTCCAGGTAATTAGGTGAAAATTATGTGGCAACTATGTGTGTAATTGGCAAAGACTGAATAGCTAGCCCTTGAAAACTCAAGCCCACTTCCTTGCCAGCTTCCCTGGGGAGGGAGCCACACTCTTCTTTCACCTCAGGTGCCAAGGCTCGGGGCTCATGCCTCTGAGGATCAGGACACCACTTGGGTGTTTAAACACAGGCAACAAGAGTTCCTGACAGCCCCGCGTGACTGTGCACACCCATAATACCAGCACTCTGGGAGGCCTGGCAGGAGTTTTGCAAGTTTGTAACCAGCCTGAGCAGTTTAGAGATTTAACAAGACCCTGTCTCAAAATTAAAATAGGGGATGGGGCTGAAAACACAGCTCAAGACAAAGGCCCTAGGTTCACTCCCCAGTTTAAAAAAAAAAAAAAAAAAGAAGCAATTGTTGATTAGTTTTAACAATGACAGTAAAACACAACCTGTTTTTAAAAGTCTCTCTAGTGAGGCCTTTTTTTCTCCCTTTTGTCTTTTAGAGACACATTATAGAACTTTTGCAAATAAAGTGGTAAAACATATGGACAATTATTCTTCTTCCTCCTCCTCCTTCTTTGTCTTCTTCTTTCTTTTCCCTCTTCCTCTGCTTTGTGGTAGTAGGGATTGAACCTAGGGACACTCTACTACTGAACTATAGATCCTCAGCCTTTTTTTTTTTTTTTTTTTTTTTTTTTT
>NW_004955460.1:13981175-14044338 GCF_000276665.1 Chinchilla lanigera
ATTCTTCTTCCTCCTCCTCCTTCTTTGTCTTCTTCTTTCTTTTCCCTCTTCCTCTGCTTTGTGGTAGTAGGGATTGAACCTAGGGACACTCTACTCCAGAATTGCTTTTTCTCTGGTTGCTGTTTTTTTTTTTTTTTGGTTTTTCTCTGGTACTGGGAACCGAACTCAAGACTTTGCACATGCCACGCAGGCGCTTTTGCCGCTGAGCTAAATCCCCAACCCTCCTCAGCCTTTTTTTAATTTGAATTTTTTATTTGAGACAGCATCTCCCTGAGTTATCTAGGATGGCCCCAAATTTTTGATCCTCCTGCCTCAGCCTCCTCAGTAGCTGGAATGACAGGTATTCACCACTGTTTCTGGCTTGGGATCTTCTTGATAACATGCAGGTGGAGGTGTACTGACCAGAGCTGTATTGCTAAAGCTGGCTAGAAGTAGAGGGGAGCTGCCCTTCCTCTATCTACCATGTGTGTCTGCAATGACCCTGTCTTAATCACTTTCCTCATCGCTGAGAAATAATACCTGCTGCCCACAACTTAAAGGAGAAGTTTACCTTGGCTCACAGTTTGTACAAGTTCCAGCCCACAGTTAGCTGACTCCAAGGCAGAGTGGCATGGTGGAAGGGCCTAGGCAGAAGAATGCTACTCACCATGGCATTCAAGAAGCAGAGAAAAAAGGGAGAAGCCAGGAAAGGAGATAAACCCTTCCAAGCCACGCCTCCAGGGACCTATGTCTTCTACCCAGATGCCAGCTCCTAACAGCAAACCAGCTATAAGTCCTCATAATCCAATCGCCTTCCAAAGGTCCAGTCTACGATAGCATGTGGCTTTCAGAGGACATCTAGATATAAAACCTAACAGTCCCCTGCAAAGAGTTACATGAGAAAATCCTGCAGGGATCCCTCACAGCAACTGGACAGAGCCCAAATCCCTGGACCTGGCAGGACCCAGCCTCTTCTGTCCTTGCTTGTGGCCCACATCCCCCGGCTGAAGAGATGTCCTACAACACACCCCACACCCGCTTCTGATGCTTCCTGCTTGTCTTTCCTTTTAAAGGGGACACTGTCCTTCAGACAACCCCCAAAATAAATTATTTTGTCCAATATCCCCAAGCTGCTTCCATCACTCTGTGCATTTACTTCCTTTGCAGCAAAAATCACATTGTGTTTCTAATTCCCATTTCCTGATTTATCAATCAATCAACTTTTTTTTTGATAGTACTAGAGACTGGAACAAGGGCCTTCACACTGACCTACATCCCCAACCTTTTTTTTATTTTTTTGAGACAGGGTTTTTCTAAGTTGCCCGGGCTGGGCTTGGACATGCAATCCTGCCTCAGGCTCCCAGAGTGCTGGAATCACAGGCATGGACCACTATACCTGGCTTCAATCAATCTTTATGGAGCATGTGCAGCAAACATTTATTTCAGTGGCTGGGGCCATTACCAGGTTGTATCTATGTACCTTAGCCCAAGGTCAAGCACGCTCTAGCCAGGTGACTCACAGGCCAGAGAGGGACGAGGTATGGTCCGTACTGATCATCTCTCCATGGCTGGCAGAAATCATCCGCAGGAATCAAAAGGAAAATGAGTGACATTTCTTGCTTATGAGTGAGCAAGTTCAGAGCCATCCCTCTATGTGTCTCAAACACCCTTCCCAGCATATTGGTGACCCCAACTTGGCCTCACTGTTGTTATGGTTTGTGTCTGTGTGTCCCCCCAAAGCCTCATGTGGTCATGGGGCAGGCTTTTAGAGTTTGATTGATTATGGGTGTGAGAGCTGCACCCGCCCTGGGGTGGATAGTTTGCATATGTAAGGAAGAGGAAGAGGCTGCTTGCGGCCATTCCTGGCTGTTGTGCTTGTTGCTTTGCTGTGTTCTGCCGCCATGAGTTGTAGCCCTCGGCCATGTGCCAGTCTGCCCTGTAACCTGCCAAGTATGGACTGAAACCTCCACAAACTGTAGGCGAAATAAACCTTTCCTTCCTTAATTTTGGGCATCAGGTATTTTGTCCCAGCAAAGAGAGAAAAGTAACCAAGACAACTGTGAACTGGCAGAGTCATCTCTAAGAGTCCCTGAGCAGGGTCTCGGTTCCTTCCTTCTGTAGAGCTCTGGTCCAAATTCTGCAGAATCCAGACTCCTTAGTCACAGCTAATCTTGAAGCCATAAAGGAGAATCCTGCAGAAGCTTCGTAATGTGGGCCATAAAACCTCCCAATACTGTCTCAGCTGCTGCATATCCTAGACCTATTCTTTCAAAAACTATGAACTCAAGCAAATTTTGGTATGTGTGTGGAGAAAGGGCATAAAAACAACACCAAAAAACCATTCAACAGGGGCTGGGGATTTAGCTCAGCGGCAAAAGCGCCTGCCTGGCAAGCGCAAGGTCATGAGTTCGGTTCCTGGTACCGGAGAAAAACCGAAAAACCAAAAAAAAAAAAAAAAAAAAAAAAAAAACAAAAAAAAACCATTCAACATTAAACCTCACCATCTCTTCAAATGATTTTTGCTCTTTCTTGCAGGGCATGGGCTTTATACAGGCATCATCAGCATGTAACGATAGCTTGGATTTTTCTCTTTTTCTTCATTAGACACTAACTGTGGCGAATTACTGCAGTGTTGTGGGCTGGTTTAAAAACTTGGAACCAAGCTGGTTGTATATGCCTGAAATCCCTGCACTTGGGAGGCTGAGGCAGGAGGATTGCTACAGGTTTAAGGCCAGCCTGGGCTACATAGAGAGTTCAAAAGCTAGTCTGAACTACATAGTAAGATCCTGTCTCAAAAAACAAGCAAACCAGTAAACAAAATCTAAAGACTTGGAATCAAGCTGGCTATGATACACAGGCAGTTGCTGTACAGTCCTGAGGTTTAAGGTCAAGGTTAACATGCAAGGGTGGAAATGGAAATTTGGGAATTGTTAGTGGAAAAATATTGACAAATGTACAGCTGGCTGATAGTAACCAGATCAGCAAATCAATAAGAAGCCGAGAAACAATGCCATTAGGCCTTCTAGGCTGGGAGACTGGGATGTCCTGGGTGGCTTGGCTTGAGCCACAGTCCCCTCCTGGAGGTGAAATGAAACCTTTCCTGATGACCAGAGTGGGCAGAGAGCTGGGGGATGACCCCCAAAGAAAGGGGACTGCCATGCGGAAGTAGATGCAGATGTCCTTAATGAGATCACGCAAAGCCACCAGCCCTTGAGTTGGGCAGAGACCTCAAGGCAGACCCAGGAGTGTCCTAGCAGGCTGGAGGTGGCCAATTAGAAGCCAGGCCTCCTGTGTGAACGTATTTGGCCTTCTCTGGTTGGTCCTAAGTTAGAAGTAGGAACAAGAATTAGGGATGCCCTCAGTCACTGATCTAGTCTTGGTGTTGGGGGCTGATGGACAGAGGATGTCTTCTGTCTCTGGGGCTCATTACTGTGGGTCTGGATCAGAGTTCGATTGTCATAGAGACTCTCAGCTTTCAGTTTAGCATCCCAGCTCCACAACTTCTGTAAAATAAACCTTTTCTCGGAGAAGTTGGTTGCTTTTCAGTTTTCTCTTTCTTATGTTCTGGGTTTTTTTCTCCCCTTTTCTCTCCCTTCTTGCCTTTCTCTCCCTCCCTCTTACCTCTCTCTCTCCCTCTCTTTCTCTCCCCGCTCCTCCAATCAGTACTGAGTATTGAATCCAGGGCCTTCACACTGAGTGCATATCTAGCCCTTTCTATTTTTCATTTTGAAGCAGAGTCTAAGTCACTAAGTTGCCCAGGCTGGGCTCAAACTTGCAATCTTTCTGCCTCAGCCTCCCAGAGTGTTAGGATTACAGGTGTGTGCCACCATGCCAGCTTTCTTTCTTTTTTTTTCTGATTTGTTTTTGGCACTCAAATGAAATGTACACATTTTGCAACGAAGTTTTTGAGGAACTTTATTGTGCTCTTTATAAAGAAAACAGTCATAGTCAGTCTACATGTCCAAAACTTAAAATATTTTTCACAAAACTAAAAGCAAGTAGAAGAGGGTCCAAGAACATTTAGTAGGGTGCCAGAACCTGCTGCCTCTAGGAGGGACATGTGGCTGGAAAGCCACTGGCCCTTGGACAGGATGGAATTGTGACAGGCATCCTTGGCAAATGGGCACTTTCCTTAAGGCCTTTCCTGTGTGTCTTTTGTTTTCATATAGCTATGTACAGTGAGTCTCCCAAAAGTTAAGAAGATGATGAAGTAAATTATATAAATGAAACTAGGATGTGGGAATAGAGAGGACAACATAAGAGAAAAGTATTGAAGGCAGAACAACTGTTGTTAACAACCTGTGCCGGTCTGCTTTCCTTCATGTGAGTAATCCCTGAGGTAAACAATTTATATAGATAAGAGGGTAATTTTTATCTGTTCATTGTTATTGTTGCTGTTATTGCTGTCTTGCAGTACTAGGGATTGAATCCAGGGCCTTCCATGGAGTTACATCCCCAACCCTTTTAAAAAAATATTTGTTTGAGACAAGATCTCCCTACATCACGAGTTGCTCAGGCTGGGCTCAAATATGCACTTCTCCTGCCTCTATCTCCTACAGTGCTGGGATCACAGGCATGCACCTCCACACCTGGCTAAGGACAGATTCATTTTAGTTCACAGTCCTGGAGGATTTAGCCCAAGGTCAGGTGGTTCCATTGCATTGGGCCTGGAGTGAGGCAGCCCATCATGGTGGGAGTCCGTGGTAGAGCAGAACTGTTCATCTCATCAGGAGGAATGGAAAAGAGAGACAGAAGGGGCCTAGGTCCTACTCTTCCCTTTAGAAGCATGTTCTCAATCACCTAAAATCCTCCCACTAGACCCTACCTCTTAAAGGTTCTACCATGAGCCAGGTATGGAGGCACATACCTGTAATCCCAGCATCCTAGAAGGCTGAGGCAGGAGGATGGCAAATTTAAACTCAGCTTGAGAACTTAGTGAGACACTGTCTCTGCAGCTCAGTGTGAAGGCCTTGGGCCCAATCTCCAGTACTACAAAAAATATTTTTTTGAATTTTATATATTTTTATATGGTATGAAACATTATTCTTTTTAAATTTTTTTCAGTCAGCCATTTTTACATATGGGCCACATCAAAAATGGATGAGACCAAATTTGCCCTATAGCGGTGGCTTGCTGACTCCTACTCTAGGCTAATCCATTTACCTGAAGAGGAAAAGACAAGACAAGACAAAAACAGAACAAAGAAGTCATTGTCTCCACCTGTTATCCCAGCACCAAGGGAGGCTGAGGCAGCATGGGCAATTTAGCAAGACCTTGTCTCAAAATACAAAACAAAAAGAGCTGAGGATTGAGCTCAGGGGTAGAGCACTGCTGGGTTAAATCTCCATATTTTTTAAGTCATTGTCTCAAAACAACACTAGTTTTGGAATCCAAGCTTTGTTATAAAGAAAGGGGATTTTCTAATTTTTTTTAGTTTCTATTAACATTTCTAAAGCCAGAAGTCACTTTATTGCTTTACCACAGGATTAGACAAGAAAGCACAAACGTCCCCTCCCAGGGCATAGAAGAGAGTGGATGAGAAGCAGGTGATGACAGCCTTGTGTGCTGAACTAGCCTTCCCAGAGCTAAGTCCCTGAAGGGGAAAGCTAAGACGGAGAGTCCTGCTAATGTGTAAAGAAAAAGGGGCTGCCCTTAGCATGCAGGGTGTGCAAGTGAAGCAAAATCCTCTCCTGCTGCACACAAGAACACGCATGGGCCAACAGCAGCCTTCCCCCCAGCCAGTGTCACAAATGGGCCTTGGTAAGATTGTCTGCCCTGTGAACATCAGGAAGCACTACAAATCAGGCCTTTCTATTTTTTGGAAAGCTTATTGTCTTTCCTTTCTTCCTCTTTCTGTTCTTCCATCCTTCTTTCCTTTCTTCCCTCTTCTACACCTCCCTCCTAACTGTGACTGTTTAGATTTAAAGGAAAAATTCAGTGTCTTGGTGCTATAGTTTGGATAAGTATCCCCTAAAAGGCTCAAGATTTGAAGGCTTGGTCACCAACTTGTGGCACTATTGGGAAACTAGGTCACTCAGAGGCATGCACTTAAAGAGGATGCCGGGACCCTGTACATTTCCTGTCTCTTTTTGCTTCCAAGTACGAGATGAGCATTGTCCTTTGCCATATGTATCTGCCATGATGTGCTGTCTCATCACAGGCCCCAAAGCAATAGAGCTAAGCAACCCTGCACTGAAACCTCAAAAACTGTGAGTCAAAATAAACTTTCCTTCACTTTAAACTGGATTATCTCAAGCATTTTATTACAGTAATGGAAAGCTGACTATCACCTGTGATATGATGACTCACCAAAAAATTAAACACAGAACTATATGTGGTGGTACACCCCTATAAACCCAAGACTCTGGGAGGTAGGTGGGTCACAAACTGGAGCTCAGTATGGGAAACTTAATGATACCACCTCAAAATAAAAAATTTTAAAATGCCAGGGATGTAGATAGTGTGAAAGCCCTGGGTTCAATTCTCAGTACAGTGCACACATGCCCCCACCATACACACACTTACACACACACACACATACACACATGCAATTAAACATAGAATTACCATATGATTTTGCTGAAGGAAAGTTGACTTAGATTATGGTGGTTTATAGGGAATTTACTTTTAGGTGGTAAGGTCTAGTCAGAAGAGGTGGATCACTGGGGGTGGGGCCCAGAAGGTTGTATTTCCCTTCCTGGCTCCTCCCTGCACTCTTTTCTTCCTGTCCATCATACCATAAGCAGCTCTCCTCTGCTATGGCTCTCTACCATGGAGCCAGCCAACTATACAGAGACTGAAATTTCTAAAATAAGAGCTAAAACAAACTTCTCTTTCTTTAAATTTGGTGGGTGTTGGGTATCACGTCCAGTAATGAGGAAAGTAGCTAAGACAGATTTTGGTACAAGAGAAGTGGGATTATTCTGTGGTGTTACTTGACAACCAGAACCCTTTGGGACTGGCTTTTGAGAAGAGGTTGGAAGATCTCGGATTTGGAGATCTCAGCTGGAGAAGCAGCGTGAGAATAAGATTGCTATAAATTGAGCTTAAAGGGAGATTCTGATCAGAGTTCAGAAGACTAGAACGCTGATAAAAAGGTAGATGGTAAAGATGAGATTGAAGAGACTTCAGATGGAAACAAAGACTCCCTTGGCGGCTGTATTCCAGGCCACGTGTGTTAGGCTGGGGTAAAATATTTGTCTACATTTTGTTCATATCCCGAGATTTTTCAGGAGACTGAGATTAAGGTTGGTGGACTAATTAATCTAACAGAGGAAATTTCAAGACAGCCTAATGTTCTGGCTGTAGCATGGACATTGCTTGGCCAAGTTTATACTGAAAGTCAACAGGGTGAAGGCCATTTGAAAAGTTTTCAGTTTTGCCAGAAAGGAAGAGCCTGTAAAGTTGAAGCACAGCAAAGCTTGGCTGCTGAAAAGATAAAAAGCCCAGTACTTTGAATCACAATAGGGAAAATGGCCTGAGGACATGTAGGAAATCTGCAGAACCCTACCCTTCCTAGGCTCAAAATTGCAGAAGTGAAAAATTCTGCTTGGAAAAGAGAGCCCCAGGATACCATGCTCCAGAATGGCCACCTGGGGAATTTGTTCCTAGGGATTTGGTACTTAGTGTTCAGCCATCCAGGCACTCAGAGGTCTCTACAAGCATGAGTCAAGGAAGCCTGGAAACTGCTCAAGCAGGTGACAGATTATGATGTGTTGCTGATTTTATAGGCATACAGAATGCAAAAGTTGTGGGGATAGGAAGGCTTCCAACTAAATTTCAGAAGAAGGCCCAGAAATCCAGACAGTAGGCCCCTTAGAGGGCAGAGCATGAAGCTGTGAGAGTCAACCCAAAAGTGCAGTGGAGACCCCAAGAAGTTGGAAACATTAAGAATGTAGAACTTAGGTGAGAAAGCCCAGGCCATGAATGGAGCTACCCCAAGAGAGAAACCATGTAAGGTGAATTGGCAAAACTATATGGCCAGAACAGCCCAAGTCACTTGGAATTGGCATCTCACCACAACTTGCCCTGGGTGCTAGACATTTCATGTTTACCCTGCTGGGTTTTGATCTTGCTTTGATTCCATTACTTTGATTTTTACAGAGACTCAGAAGAGACTCTGGACTTGGGCTTTTCAGCAACGCTGGAACTGTTAAGACTGGCAACTTTTAGAGATGAACTAAATGTATTTTACACAAAGAGATGCCCATTAGTCTTTTAGGGGTAAGGGGCAGAATGTTATAGTTTACAACTGGACAGCCTCCCAAAGCCTCATGTGCTCAAATGTGGGGATTTGGGAAGGTTATTTGATTATGGAGGCTTATAGCTGACTTGCTGTTAGAAGGTGGGATCTGATCAGAAGTTGTGGATCACTAGGGGTGTGGCCTGGAAGGATTTATCTCCCTCCTCAGCTTCTCCAATTACTCTCTGCTTCCTGTCTGCCAAGAAGTGGACATCCTCCACATGTCCTTGTGCCATGCTGTCCTGCCTTGGAACCAGCTAACTATGGACTAACACCTCTACAAACTGAACCAAAATAAACCTCCTTCTTTTAACTTGTAAGTGTTGGGTACTGTGTCTCAGTGATGATGAAATGACTAAGACATCCCTCCACCCAGGGCCCAGCGTGTTAAATTTCCCTATTCTTAGTTAACTGGGATCATAGGAAACTAGGAGGACAACCCTTCATGTGAATGCAGGCATCCATTTCACAACACTGACTGGCATGGGAGAGCAGAAGGATAAAACACTTAGGACAAGTGTTTTAGGATACCTCCAGCAACAGCTAGCCATACGTTTAAATGCTGGGTTTGTGGAGGGGCAGTGTTGGGGGTTGAACCCAGGGCCTTTGCATTAAGCTACATCCCCAGTCCTTTTTTACTTTGAGACAGGGTCTTGCTAAATTGCTAAGTTACTTAGCCTGAGCTCAAACTTTCCATCCTTCTTCTTCAGCCTCCTCTGGTGCTGGGATTATAGGCCTGAGCCACCAGACTGGGCTTTTTAAAATTGAGACATAATTTATAGACCATAAAACATAAAATTCACCCTGTTAACTTGCACAATTTAGAAATTTTTCAGTGCAATTCATGAAGTTGTATAGCAATCACCACTATCTAATTGTGGAAGGGCCACAGAGTTGTAAGTTTTCGGGAACCTTTCTTAAAAGATGGCTGTTTAAACTCTTTATCTCTTCTTCTTTGGTTGTCTTCCAGTTTTAAAAAATTTGGAATGTGAATGTGAAGACTGGAGTTTCAGCTTTCGTCCTGGACCACAAGGATGAGGCCATACCTGAGGGATGACAGAATGAGCAACTGGAAGGATCTAAGACACCTGAGGTCTTTGAGCTGCTGGATCAACCAAGACCAACTGCTCAGCCAGTCTTGTGTGTGTGCGTGTGTGTGTGTGCGTGCATGTGTGTGTGTTGCATCTAGCTACATTCCAAGTTCCCCACTATTAAAAAAATGTTGTTGCAGAATACAAGAGATCAGAGAGACAAATGGGGGAAAAAGAAGATATATTTCCAGGATTTTAGATGCACATGGACCCAGCTGAACCCACATCCAAAGTGCTGGGCATTAGAATAAAGGAAAATTTCTAGTTTTATACATTTGGCTGAAGGGGTTGATCTTTAGAAACTGCAGGGGGGACAAGTGAGGGTACAGAAGCAATACAAAATAATTAATAACTTAGCCTTGAAAAAAGACAGAGCCTTATGAATCCGATTGGTTATAAGTCAGTTTCTGTGTGGGGTGACAGGTCTGAGAGCGAGGTGTGGCAGATGAAAAGAAAAACAAGAGAGACAAAGTTATGGGAGCAGGGGGCTACAGCCTCTAGGACCTAAGACTTGATTACAAGGCTTTTCTTCAGCCTTTTATTGGGATTCTCACAAAAAGCAGGAACAGGAGTAGAGGGAGGAATCATTAACAGGATTAGCAAGGGCAATACAACTTAATTATCACAGGAACTGAACTTTGACTTAGCTAGCCATCATGTTATCATTCCTTCAGACATATTTCAGCAAAGCATCTAGTGTTGTCCTTGTGGCTTTCCACAGGGACTAAGGTCTTGCTTTCATTTCCTTTTACACTAATGCTTTTGCTAGACTTCTTCCAGAAACAATCATATGGCTTGGTCAGGCTGAAAGTCCCATATAAGTAACACATTGAAGGGTAAACTGTAGAATGTCTGTCTCCACAAATTCTGTGAGAACAAGATGACATGAACTCTGTTTATAGGACAGAGTTGACAGTCTTATCTGTACCAGAAGTTATAGCTGCAGAGGAGGTGTGACTTCAAGGGGGATTGTTCTTTAAGTCCTACTTCATTCTCTCTTTGATGCTTTCTATAAGTTTTAATAGAGAGCATCACTATCATTAACATTTACCTTGTTATAGGGGGTTGGCTCTCTATTGGGTAGAAGGACAATTATAACAAAAAGGAAAAGAGACTTATGTTGTCATCCTGATGTTGATCCTCAAGGTTTGGCCACAAATAGACTAGTCAGTTTCCAAATTGATCAGAACAGGGCTGTTGTTTCCTGAATCTTGGGCCATGCATAGACTAATTAGCCTCTAGGGTGACTAGAGCAAGCCTGTTGTTTCTCGTGGCAACCCAATCTTGTCACAGGATAAGCTGGTTCTGGTGGCCAGGATCCTGCTGGCTGGTCCACCTATCTTGGGTCATTGGCTTCTTTCAATTGTGGCACAGTTTCTGTAACTTTAACAGCAGTAGGGGTAGATAAGATTACAGTATGAGGCCCATCACTTATGAACCCCATAGTTGTTAGGTTTATTTTTCAACCAAAACAAATCCCCAGTTTGAATGGTTGTATTGGGTCTATCAGGCTTACAGGTATTTTTTTCTTGTACCCAATTGGGAATATTCTGTATGGCTCTTTCCAAAGCCTGTGTCTGTCTCGTCAGAGACAATTTCCCTAGTTCACAGAGATCTCCTTTAATTTGACCTATGATTGGGGGCAGCTGGCCAAATAGAATTTTATAAGGGAAATACCCTGTTTGCTTATTGGGGGTGTATCAGACATGGAGGAGGACCATGAACAGGACTTGGTCCCATCTCAAGTGTGTTTCTTGACAATTGTTTTCAGCAATTGTTTGAGTGTCTGGTTTACATGTTTCACTTTTTTTGAGCTCTGTGGCCAGTAAGATGGGAGAAGCTTTCATTTTATCTTTAACATATGTGTGAGCTCCTAGACTATCTTGGCTATAGATGTGGGTCCATTGTCTGACCCCAAGGTCAGGAGGCAGTCCAAATCTTGGGATGATGTCTCTTAACAGTACTTTGTTTACCTCTCATGCTGTTTCTGTTCAGGTGGGGAAAGCTTCAACCCATCCCAAGAAGGTACAGATAAGTATCAACATGTATCTATTGATAGCCTCCTGCTCAAGGCAGTTTAGAGTTCTCATCAGAGAGTCTCCATAATCCTCCCTGAAAATAATTTCAAGATTTCTGGGCAAATTATGTCTTTTTATTTGGAAAGTAATTTGGGGTCCCTGAGAGAGGAATCTTCAGGATGAGGAGCATATTTAGGGTCCTCCCTTCATGGGGCTGTCATAGCAGTCTGCTTTGTTTCTCTGTCTTTTGTTTTTTTTCCTGGTTTTTAATGTTCCAGTCCTCTGGTATCCCCTACAATGTATAATGGCCACTTCCCTTAGGGCCCACACAAGATTTAGAAGCTGTAAAAATTTTTTTACTTTATCTCTTTTTCCCAGCCATCAGGATTTTTTAATACTCAGAGTCAGTATAGACGTTAAACTTTTTGTTCTTTACCAGCAAAAGAGCCTTTTTCAAGGCTGTTAGTCCTGCCTTCTGGGCGGAGGTTCTGGTAGTTAGAAGCTGGGCCTGTGTCACACAGTTCAGTCACTATTGCAATAGCCTGTTTATTGGACCTCTTTTAGCAGAACTCTACAATCATGAAAGGGGCACCTGGTTGGACTAGAAGCAAAGTGCCTGTGTTAAGGGTATTTATTTTTCCAGCATTACGTGTGGATTTTCACATAAGAGCCCCTGATACAGGCTCATCATCGGATTTGACATCCAATGGTGTCCTATCTAGTCCATTGAGGTTATAACTGAGGTGGTATTTGAATGGTCAGTTGTTGCCCTAAAGTCAACCTATTAGCCTCCTCTGTCAGCAAGGTGGTGGCAGCAAGTGTCTTAATGCATGGAGGCCATCCTAGGGCTACAGAGTCTAACTCTTTTGACAAGTATGTTGTCAGACAATGTCAGGATCCCATGACTGGGGTTAAGACTCCTATGGCCACTTTTTTGTTTATGGACATATAGGAAGGAAGGCTTCATTATATCTGACAGTCCTAAAGATGGGGCCTCAATTGGGGCCTTTTTGATTTGTTTAAATGTTTTCTCCTTGTTGGCATTCCATAGGAGGAGCTCCTTTCTCCTCCCTTTTGGTGGCTTATCTGAATACAGTCTTCATTTTTTTGTTTTTGTTTTTGGCTTTGACCTGTGTCAAGCCCTTCTGTTGTGTCACTGTGCTTGTAGCCACAGCTTCAATGTCTCATTGGCCTTCCTTTGTCAGCACTCTAATCTCTATTCAGTCTTTTCATGAGCACATTTAGCTTTTATTTACTGCTGTGCCTGTGACTTTGTTTTCTCTTGCAGCTGGGCCACTGTTTCATGTTTTTCCTGTAGGGTGTGACTTAGTCCTGTAGACTTTTTGCAAAGGAAGCATGCTTGCCTTGTAGCTTTGTCTCTGTTACACTGAGTTTTCTGTAGGGTTATGTGTACTTAGGGTGTTAGTTTTGTCTTTGTTGCAGTAGCCTGTCTGCTCCTTGACTTGTAGTTGCAGTTCCTTCAGTGACTGTAGAGCCCTTTGTTGTTGTGGGGTTTTTTTTTAGTTATCTCAGCTTCACCCTTCACGCACAGGGCCAGTTTTGCTTCTGCTTGATGCTTGTGTTCACTATCCTTTGGCATTTGTCTCTGCAAGCACTTAGCTTCCTCTTGTGCTTTTCTCTTTTGGGTTTTTGTTTCCACCTTCCATGTACATAGAGCCTGTAGTTCATCTTTAGCTCTACCATGTTGGCACTCAGTTGTCTCCAGCCGTAGGCATACCATGTGGACCTCCTTTTTGATGTATTACCTGTTGTGTTTGGTTGTCTTCACCTGTTGGGTCTTGACTTGAATCTTTGCCTCTGAACTCTGCTGCAAACATTGTACCTCTTCCTAGATACTGTGTTTTGCATATCTACTGTTATTTATTTCCCATCGTAATTGAGGTGCACACTGGGAGAAGATGGCACATATGGGAGAAGTGCACACTGGGAGAAAGTGTGCACATTTTCTCCCATATGTGCCATTATAGTTTTTTTTGTCTAGTTCCATTTATACCTTGTTTGGGCATGTGCCTCTATTTTAGTCACTCTGTTTCTTTCATCTGCTAGTGAGATTGTATTGGCTTATGTTTGGCATGTTTTTGAGCCAACTTGGCCTCTTTGGTCCCTTGCCATATTGCCTCTATCTCATCATGTAGTCATTCTAGCATGCTCATTGTTTCCTCCTTTGTCTGTAGCCACTTCTAAGCAGCCCCTTGAGCCCGCTGTAGCTGTTGAGCTGACTCTTGTTCTGTTTACTCCCACAGGCATTGGGCCTCTTTCACCTGGTGTTAAGTTGTTTGACTTCCTACAGTGCAGCCTTGTGCTGTTGCTATGGTTTGTGACTGGATGTCCCCCCAAAGCCTCATGCAGTCATGGGGCAGGCCTCTAGAGTTTATGATTGATCCATGGTCCAATGTTGGGATTATGGGTGTGAGGGCTACACCCACCCTGGGGCAGGTAGTTTGAACACAATGTGAGGGACGGAAAGAAGCTCCTTGCTGCTGCTCCTCCCTTTTTTGCTCTTCCTGCCTTTGCTATCTTGTGCCACCTTGAACTGTTGCCCATGTGCCCTGCCACACTGCCCTGGAGCCAACTGTTTATAGACTGAAACTTTCACAAGCGGTAAGCTAAATAAACCTTTCCTTCCTTAATTCTGGGTATCAGCTCTACTCTTTCAGGTGACATCTCCAAACCTTCCCAAACATTTCCCACAGCCATTTCCAAAGGCTCTTGAGCCACATGGTCAGGTATAGTCACAGCATGGACCCCATTCTTCAGGTACCAAATTCTGTCTTGGTTATTTTTCTCTCATTTTTATTTGTTGCTATTGCCTCAGTGTGCACTTTTTGTTGCTTGAATTTACTGTTTGATGTCTTACGCAGCTGGATGAGGCACTCTTCAATGTCAACTTTGTGTTGCATTGTCTTTTCTTTATCCCTGTGGCCCCAAGGTAATTTGGGCTTATATTTTTGCAGTAGGTCACTTTTTATCAGGGGAACCAGACAGTTGGAAGCTACAGAAACTTATGTTGGAATATCTATAAATCTACATCTATATCTGTATCTTTATCTATATATCAATATCTCAGACCAAAAAAATGACCTCTTTTGGGGACTTCTGTGGCTCTAACAACAATCACATGATTTTTGGATAATGGCCCAATGGGCTGTGTCATCATTGAGTGTTTAGTTCTACCATCTACCAGAAAGTCCATCAGTCAGCCTCGTACTCTCATTGTGACCTTGGATTCTGGGTGTCTAAAAGGATGGAGCTTGGTCTGGCCTACTCCTGATAATTTTTAGTTTCTGTCAGTCCAATGAGACTAGCATCTGTTTTTGCTTGTTTGGGGGTTTTTTCCCCTTGGGGGTGAAAGCCTTTTGCAGACAGCCTCTTAGTTTTGGAATTTTTATCTTCTCTGTTATCATTTTTGGGTATTTATTTTCTCAGTGTCCATATTTTTACATTATGCACATTGATTACAATCTAGTTTTGGTTGACTAGCACATCTCGGCTTGGCTTGACTTCTGTTCTGTCAGTGTCCTCATTTTTGCCCCTTAGTGATTTTTTTTGTAGGGGGGTCTCTGTGAGTGCTGCTGTCAACAGATCTGGTTTTTTGTTGTTGTTGTTTTTTTAGTCCTATCAGCTTCTGTTTGGCCTCCTGGTCACGATTTACATACACTTTGGTAGCTACCTCTGAAAGTTGGATTGCACTCACGCCAGCAAAACCCTCCAGTTTTTGTCAAGAAGCAGCTAGACAAGGCTGAAGCCATGTGGGTCTAGTCTGAACTGTATTTAGCTGTGAGTCAATGTAAAGAAATGGATCCTGATGTCCTCTGCTCCCAGTCTCCATCCTATACATACACCCAATTGGTTTTTGTCAACTTTCCCCCCTCCCCTGGTTGGCCATTTACCACCAAAGGAAGGCCAATCTAATTTATAAAGAGTTCTTAACCTCAAGGTGAGGGAAGATTTATTTTATACTTTTCTGTACAGTCTCTTTTAAAGTTAGCCAACATTTTAATGAGATGGGCTTTGATATTTTTCCTCCCATATCTACTCTGTTATGATGCAAATCACTTTCTGAAGCATTTTTATTTTATGTCAATTTGAACATTTTCTTCATGGAAGTTTTTAGAAGGAACAACCCCAGGGGCTGGGGATTTAGCTCAGCGGCAAAAGCGCCTGCCTGGCAAGCGCAAGGTCGTGAGTTCGGTTCCTGGTACCAGAGAAAAACCAAAAAAACAAAACAAACAAAAGAAGGAACAACCCGAGTGCCACCAAATTATCAAGTAATTATACACATTTTTTAATAAATCACTTCCATAAGCTTTCCTTGATATACATAAGCTTCTCAGTCTTGTCATTATCTCTCTTTTTATCTCTTTATCAGGATAGAACTTTTAAAAAAAGGACAGAACTTTTATCATATAGAATCTTCTCATATCAAAAGTATATATCTTATATTTATAGCTTTCTTAATATTTTTCTCTCTCACTTACTATAAACCTTCTACAACAAACTTGACTGTAGCCATTTGAATTTTTAGAGTGTCCTTTTTTCTCTCAGATAGTAAAATGACTGACTGCCAACAGACCTCTGAATAACCCTGAATCATTGTTCTTATCTTAAACCAACAGAGAGCAGAAAAAAGAGCAAGTTAACCCTGTAATTCCAATTTAAGAATCTGCTATGCACAAGAAATGTTTTATACACATCAACTCAAACTGGAAACCAAAAGTACATTTACCAACTAGTTAAAATTTGTAATTTGACTGCTCCCGTAAAACTTCCTTAGGTCCCATAGGACTTTTGGCCATTCATCTCCAGGTTGGAGCTACTCCAGCTTTCAGACACCTGCAGACAGCACGAGGCTGGTGATGCTGAGCAAGAGCTAGTCTTGGGGCTCCCGAAGCCAGGAGGAGACTCCAGGCAGTGCTTCACTCTGTGTTCTCTTTGAAATGAAAAGACGACCTATTTTGCCCCTTCAACTTTGGCAGGCATCACTGGGTTTAAGTCTCGTGGGCTTGTGCCTCTATTTCAGTCTAGCCACTGGACCAGCCGGCTGCTCAGGCATTTTTAGTCTTGGTTCCCATCTGGGCTGTTTGCTGTCATAATTCTATTTTACAGGGTATTTTTCTCTCTCTCTCTCTCTCTTTTTTCTATCAGCTTGTCCACGGCACCCTGTATATTCTGGGGCAATAAAGCTCAGCAATTTTCATGTCTTTGCCCATTATGGTGCAAACCATTTTTAAAATTACTTTCCTTTCAGACTGATTAGACTGCTTTCCTCCCCTAGTCCCCAGCTGAGCCCAAGTGACCTTGGACTTACACATTTTATTTTTTTTATACCCATGCACTCATACACCTTTTCTTTTCCAGTTGTTTTCATCCTGGTGTGGGATTCTCTAACCTCTCCCATAGCAGGCCACTCCCAATTCCCTGACACTCTCTGGGAGCTTTTCTCTCACTGCAGGGCACTCCCGAATTCCAGAAACTCGGCACTCTTGTTGTGGGCCTATCCCAGGAGACTGTCCCAGGAGTTGTTTGAGAGTTGCCTGTGAGCTGCTTTTGGTGCTGGCCCATCCTGAAAGTTGTTAGAGAGCAAGTTTCACCAGAAGCTTCCCCACATTCCATCTGGAGTTGTAGGTTTCATCTGACTCAATTCATATTGGATTACTAAGTACACCCTCCCAACCAGGAGGTGATCAGGCTCTCCTTCTGTCCTAATGGGACAGGTTTTCCCCTTTGGGCTCCCAAAACCTTACCACCGTGCTGTAGCATGCTGTTCCAGAATCCCTCAGGTTCTGTTTGTGCTGACAGGGAAGAAGTCT
The DNA here is from genome assembly GCF_000276665.1 of Chinchilla lanigera. Lineage (NCBI taxonomy): Eukaryota > Metazoa > Chordata > Mammalia > Rodentia > Chinchillidae > Chinchilla > Chinchilla lanigera. The sequence goes on from NW_004955460.1 coordinate 13,998,337, forward strand.
CCAGGCTGTGGGAAGGCCAATATCTTCTCTGAGCTGGAGTTTCGCCCAGGGCACCAGGGATCTCAGGATTCCCGCAGCTCAGCCCCTCTCAGGCATAAAAGCAAAGGAGACAGCAAATCTGTCATCTCCTGTTCCTTTGTGGTCATCAGAAATGTTGCATAATCCAAGAGATCAGAGAGACCAGTGGGGAAAAAGGAAGTTGTATTTCCAGGATTTTGGATGCACATTGACCCAGCTGAACTCACATTCAAAGTGCTGGGCTGGGCGTTAAACAAAGGAAAGGTTCTAGTTTTATACATTTGGCCAAGCGAGTTGATCTTTAGAAACTGGTGGTGGATGAGGCAGTGAGGGTACAGAAGCAAGACAAAGCAATTAGTAACTTAACCTTGAAAGAAGACAGACCCTTGGGGCCAAGGAGATAGCTCAGTGGCACAGCGCCTGCCTGGCAAGCACGAGGTCGCGAGTTTGCTTCCCTGTACCAAAAAAACACACAAAAAAGACAGACCCTAATGAGTTCTGTGAGAATAAAATGACATAAACTTTGTTTACAGGACATAGTTGCCAATCTTACCTGGACCAAAACAAGAACTTATAGCTACAGGAGAGAGAGAGGGAGTTCTAGGGGAGTTGTTCTTTAAGTCCCACTTCATTTTGAGACAGGGTCTCACTAAGTACGGAAGTTGTCTAGGCTAGTCTTGAAATTGTGATCCTCCTGCCTCAGCCTCCCAGAGTACTGGGGTCACAGATGTGCACCACTGTGTCCAGCTATATTGTCTTTGAAGTGGGAAAGCCATAAACATTCTTTTGTAAAGCACTCCTATTTGGCAGGTATGGAGATTGGGGAGGTGTGACCAACAGCTGAACTTAATGCTAACTAATAACAATCTGATGGCTCAGGCTAGATTTTTTGTTATAGCCCCAGGGATTAATTGTAACTGGTTTGATTAGAAAAGGAATGCATGAAAGGATTCAGGGCAACTCAGAGTTTCCAGGAAAGCTGAAGAAACTGTCTTGAAGTCTGCGCAGGCAGAAACAAGCCTGAAGGCACACAGTAGAAGTGGTTTGAGGGAGCCACCACTGGTAATGCTCTTGAGAGCAAAGAGCAGCTTCGCCGATTCCCTGTGTAGGCATTAGATGCAGCTGTGTCCCCCTTCTTCAACATGGACATGTCTGCTCCCGCTCCCTTTTTACCCTAGCCTTTGATTGGTCAAGTGGCAGAACTTCAGCTTCAAGGGAGGCTGAGACAGTGATCACCAGGCTCCCATGACCAGCCAGATTACTAAATAACCACTATGTCCACCTCTAGCCTTTTCCACAGCTGCTGCCAACCCAGAATCAGCAGGCTGTTTGCTGGACAGAGCTTTATGTTGGGATGGAGGAAATCCCTGGTGGACCCTGCCTTAAATCCATGACTTAATCAGCTCCACCTTGAATGCTTTATATTGCCTGTCACTTTGGATTTAATGAGTTTGTGCGGTGCCTCTTGAAATCCCCTGGGCCATCCTGAAGGGAAGCCTACAGAGGCAGCCAGAAGTTCCTGACCCAGCAGAAAATCTCCCCGCTAGCTCCTTTTCCAGATTAGCTGTTCTGTTTTCTCAGGACTCGATGGTTTCTGAAGACCCTTCCAACTCAGACTGATGGTCTGGGTTTGCTGCTGCTGTGTTTTGTAAATCTCCTGGGAGTCCTCCCAGAGGCAGGTATTGACATTAAGAATCAAGAGCCAGAGAAATTTCCAAGTGGCCTAGTTTCTGTTACCATTGAAATCTGCTTGCCCAGCAATCCCACATCTGGGTATACCTACCCAAAAGAACTGAAAACAGGGACATGAACAGATACTCACATACCAGTGTTCATAGCAGCATCTTTCACAATAGCCAAAAGGTAGGAGCAACACAAGTATCCTTGCGTGAATGGAGAAGTAAAACGTGACATATATTTTCAGTGGAATACTATTCATCCTTAGAAACGAATGAGGCACTGATATGTGCATGGTACAGTGTGGGTGAGCCTTGATAACACTGTGCTAATGAAATAAATCAGACAGCTGGGCGTGGTGGTGCATGCCTGTAATCCCAGTACTTGGGAGGCAAATACAGGAGGACTGCCACAAGCTCAAGGCCAGCCTGGATTGCCACAGTTCAAGCCCAGTCTGAATAACAGAGCAAAGCCTAGTCTCAAAAAAAAAGGTCAGACACAAAAGGATAAAAATACTATATTATTCCAGTTCTGTGAGATCCCCAGATTAGAAGCCAAATTTATGCAAAAGAAGTAGAAGGGTGGGTGTTAGCAGCTGGGGGATTGGATGGAGGGTTAGTGTTAAATGTGTAGAGTTTTAGTTTGGGAAGGTGAAAAAATTCTAGAGACAGGTGGTGGTTATGGCTGCACAACAGGGAATGTGCCTAATGCCTTGGAACTGTATGCTTAAAAGCAGTTAAAAAAGTAAATATTATGTATATTTTACCATAACAATAAAAACTGGCTCCCAGCTCAGAACAATGTCTTCAGAGACTCTCTCAGTTGGATCTTATTAGCAGGAGTAAAGCCAAGTGACATATTACCAAAACACCCCATCGGTTCACTCACTTCATTGATAATCATAAATAATACAGAGGAAAATAACCAGCCAACCTTTCCCTCACCCCAGCCCTTCTATGAAAGAGCAGCCGACTGATTCACTAATGTCTGTGAATTGACTGATGGTGCCTAGAAATGGGGATCCCCTGAGCATTCAGACCCAACTTGTGAAACTCAGGCATTCCCAAGTCACCCAAATTTCTTGTCTCCAAACAAGCCGGTTCTTCAAGGACCCCAGCTTCCTTTTGAATGCAGACACACACACACACACACACACACACAATCTAGATTTGAATAAAAACACGAAGAAAATAATTTCTTCTCCAGCACCTGTACCTTGCTCAGAAACAATGCAGAACAGAAAAATCAAAAAGCTATAAACCATCACCAGACGGTAATGATTCTTCAAGTAAAATTTAACAAGATTGTGTGGAATGTAGCCAACCATCCCCACCAAAAATAAAACACTCCACTTCCCTCAGCCGATTCAATTATCTCTCTTAAAAAGGGCTTTTTTTAACACCTCCCAGCAGGCAGCAGATCCAGTAAGTGAGTTGGTGAGGATGACAGTGAATAATCAAGCACCCAGAGCCTAAGGTGTGAAATAAAACATGGCCTGGCTCGGCCATGAATATAAATGCTTAGAAATGAATATTATCACTTTGGTGCCATCTGGAATCATTGCCAAGGTAAAAAGCATGTTTTTAAAAAATTCCTTAATGATTTCCTAATCGTGAGGGTATGTCAGTAACAAAGTCTCTGTCCTTGACATGATATTTACTGGGAGGTGAAAACCTCATTTGCAAAATCTATAAGTTTAAAAACAAATACACAAAAAGATCCTCTCTTTTGCTGATCAAAGAATTCAGGTTCATTATAAAACAATGCAAAAACTTTGAAGAAAAAAAGAAGAGACGAAATAGCCATAGTCCTTCCATTCAGACAACCACTGCTCGTGGCCTCATGTTTTGATGATTTCTTTCCAGTCCTATGAATATGCATGATATGAATATAAATATGCACACGCATATGGTCTCATGCTGCCTCCTCTTAACATGGCAACACAGGCATTTTCCTTGTTAACACAATCACTCTAGTCCTGGTCATATTTGTGTGATTCTCCTTTCTTGCATTTTGAGAACTTTCGGCTTCATGCTCTGGCTGGAACACTCTCTCTTACTGTGTACTTCCTCTGTTCCTCATCCGGCCACACCAGGATGTGACTGTCTGTGACTCACATCTCTCTGAAATGACAATGACCTCAGTCAGTGTCTGTACTGGAATTTCTGTGCTGGGTCCCTGATCAGGGGGATCGGGCCCTTCTGGGGGCCCATTAGGTCCTGTTGGACTCTGCTTCCCTGGCCAGACCTCTTGCCCACCTAGCCAGCCTCTGTGAGTGGTCACCACTCACCACTGGCTTTGTAGAGGGTCAGGTAGGAGATAGGGCCTGTAGGTCAATGCAAAGTAGCAGATATGTTAGAGATCCAGTGCCCATCTTGAGGACTATATTTAAAATTATACCATATTGGGGTGCTCTTTCCACTCACACGTGGGGAACTATGTGTGTGGTATGATGGATATGCTAATTTGCTTGACTACAGTAACTGTTTTGCTGTATATGTATCTTGAAGCATCATGTTGGATACCTTATATATACAATAAAGAGTAAAAGTAAAATTTTAAAAGGCTCATGAGGCCTCGTGTCTTGTTTTGTTTTTTTTTTTTTTTGGTTTTTCTCCAGAAACCGAACTCATGACCTTGCACTTGCCAGGCAGGCGCTTTGCAACTGAGCTAAATCCCCAGCCCCGTGTCTTGTTTTTAAAATACTCTGTTACAGTGTAAAGGTGTTTGCGATCAGTTTTCCCCTTATGAATAATCAGCATACACATTTTTCATCTCAGTGAGAGGAAAGTTACAAATGGTCATTTTAAAGGAGTCTGGGGAAGGGCCCTAGAGCAAGACCCATGTAAATGTCCCACACACCCTCTGCCACCTGACACCTTCCAGGGTCACATAAGTCCCAGTTCTACACTGATGAGCTAGCTGAGTTAATCTTCTGATTTGTTCCCTGGTGTCCAGGCCTCCTCTATCCCATCCTTCTTCAAGGTCCCCAAGGGAAAGCCTGGGTAGGCTGAGGTCCAGCCCTTATGAGGAGGGGTAAGCAGGTGAGAGGAGGCCAATTTCCCTCAAGAGGACACAGTCATTGTATGATCAGCCTCCCCAGGGCCCCTTCAGGTGTCAATCAGACCCTGACCTAAGCCATATCACCCTCTGGGGGGCCATTCCAGTCCCTGCGTCTGGAAAATAGACTTAGCTCCAACCTCAGAGGAGTGGTTACATAACACCTATGGGATGCCATCGTGTGCCCTGGGACACACAGGAGTGGGAGCGTCCTCAGCAGGATGCAGAATTGTGTGCAGTCTACTGGGGAATCACAAATATAGGCATCCACACATTCCCCTAGCAGAAGAGGTATGACTTGGGTGTATAAACAGCAGGGAAAAGACCCACTTCTAATTAAAAAACAAATAGCCACACTTCCCTCTGCTATTAAATAATAAATCCATTGAATACAATGGAGGAACCACACATTCCGGCTAGGCCTGTTGGCAGATGCTGGAGCAGCCCTAATGAACACCTTTGGGCTCGAACAGGTGGAGCCAAGGGAGGTGCAGGAAGTCACCAGGGACCTTCTTGACTTGCACCCCAGCAGTGGGCTGGGGAGGTGCTCCTGGTGAGGCCTGGCTTCCTGCTGGGCTCTATGCCCAGAAAGCCACTAGCAGGCTCCAGTAGCAGCCAGAAATGGAGGCCTATGGGCTATTGAGGTGAACTTTGACCTCTGATCCAGGACAGCTAGGTGTAGGGGAGTCACTTCCTCCTTTTAGGAGGTCATCTAGAGGTGAGGGGCAGACAGAACCTGCCCCCTTTTCTGAGAATTCCTTATTTTTTTAGTGTTATTTTTTTAAAGGAAACTTTATTATTTGCATACATAAACTATATGATATATATTTATATGTGGTCCAATGCAATTCCTCCTCACTTAAAAAGGGGTAAGGAGGACAAATGACTTTGGGTCCAGCACGACCGTGGCTATATAGGTATTCATATAAACTTGTGGTTGTTAAAGAAAATTTGATTTCTGTCAAGTGATTTCCAGTTTCTTTTACTGTTGCTTTTAGAAAATTATTTACCGAAACATAAAAAGACATGAGAGCCAAAAATGGTGGGCCCAAGGTAAGACCCACCTGCCCTCGAGAAGCTGGGGGACAGGGGCCTTCAGATCAGGCCAATGCTCACAGAAAAAGGCCCCAATCCTCCCTCTCGCTGGATTCCTTGGAACACCCCGGGCACCTCAGATGGGATAGCATGGCATCCCAGGAGGAGCTGGAGGGCCAGGCTGGCCTTGTAGGAACTTGCTTTGCTGGTCGTCCCCACCCAGCTTCCTGAAATCCCTTCTGGCCCTGTGCCAGGGAAGCCCGGAGGATGACACTGCAGGGGCGGGCTGATCTCCACGAGCCAAGGAGCCCAGCCCCACCTGCCCAGCCCTGCCTAGCTGGCCTGGCAGGAACCGAGAAGACAGTGACTCCTGACTTGGGGCAAACATCTCATGACTGGCAGATGGGGTTATCCACAGGTCCTGGCTCTGCCTGTATGAAAAGAGACATCCCCAAGAGCAGGGCCCTCAGCTTGGGCCACGCCCTGCTGTCCGGGCCACACCTCACACACCGCAGGTGTGCCCGCGTAAGAGAAGCCGGCAGTGCACGGACACACTAACAATGGTCACACAGACAAGGAGCTTCTCTGTTGCCACCCCGAGGTTCTTAGGAAAAGCAGGGTGGCTGAGTCAGAGCAAAATGGGTGTGAGACAGAGACGGGCACCTTCCTCCCTCCTGGAACCTTCCAGCGGGGCCTCAACTCACAGCCCACAGAATGAGGCCCCAGGAGCTGTTCCCTTCCCACGTACAGACAGCCTGACTCCCGGGAATGGTGTGCCGGGAAGGAAGCAAGGTATATGGGCCAGCAGCCACTGTGAGCAGCGTTTGCCCTGAGGCTGGAAGTGGAAAGGGAACTCTCCCACCCACACTGTGGGGGACGAGTGGGAGGAGTCACAACCTGACCCCACTATTGCCCACCTCTACACCGCACTCAGGGCCAGACTCCTCCATCCAGTAACCCATGTCACCCCCACGCCCTGTCACCTGTACTGGACTCTTCCCTTTCTCCGTCAAAACTTACCTCTTCCAGTCCTGCCACCAGACGGTGCTGACCTCCTCTGTGACACAGCAGAGATAAAGTATTAAGACCTTTGTTCCATCTAGAACTCTCCCTCCCTCCTCCCTTCATTCAACTGCCTTCTGCTCATCCTCAGGACTGCAGCTCTGTTACCTCCTCAGAGCAGCCTTCCCTGATGACCAGGGCCAGGTCAGGTCACCTTGCAGACATACCCTTCAACACGTAGCAGATCACAGTAGCGCATTCACAGTCACCTGCATAACTGGCTGCGTGATTTTAGTGCCCAGCCAGACACAAGCCGCAGGAGGATGAGGACTGAGTCTGTCTTGTCTGTCATAGATCCAGGTGCCCAGCACAGTGATGTGCACATAATTGACGCTTCGTGAATACCCGAATGAGGAGGAGGTCAGGTGGGTCCCTGCAGGATTGTTCCAGCGGGCCCCGTGGCCCTAGTTACAGCTCCAGGAAGGAGTATCCAAGGGTCTTTGCAGAAGCTCAGAGTAACAAGAACTGGTGATGAGAATCACGTGAGCAGTTTCAGAAGTGGCTGGGGAGCAGCAAACAGGCACAGAGAGCTAGGGGCTCAGGACACATGCAGCACCCAAGGGGGTTGGGCAGTGGAGTGGTCACCAGGTCCTGGTCCGGGAATCACGTGGTTAGTGTAACACCTTGAACCACTAGAGTGGTGCCTGTGTCCTGGATGCTGGGTCCCCAGAAGGCATGTCCAGCCTTTAGTCTTATTAGTGGGATGGAACCTTCCTACTACCAAGATTATATTATTGGACTTTTCGACATGGGAAGGAATTCAGCTCCTGGGCAGGCCAAAGAGATTTAAAGTACAAATGTTCATTCCAGGGGTAGATTCCATCTTTGTTAAGGGACAACATTTTAATGAGCAACTACTACCTTCTGGGGAATACTTGTTCCCTCATTTCCATTCTCCAATTCCTGTCTCTGGCTCTACCAGAAGGCAAATCCTAGTCTCTTACCTGAGAGGCTACACTGAGCAATTTGCCCCACATCTCATATTCACAAAAGGTTCTCGACTCCCATTTTTGACATGATTCAATTCTGACTGTTGGACTTAGCAAGAATTCTGGAGCCAGGCTGCCTGAATTTGGATTCTGCTTCTGCCACTTTCAGCTCCTCTCTGGAGCTGTAACCAGGGACATGGGGTCTGCTGGAGGACTTTGGTCAAGGGACTTAACCTCTGTTTCTATAATCTCATCTGTAAAATGGGAATAACAGCAGGTCAAGCCATATACTGCAGCCATGTATTGTAGGATTTCATTTACACAAAAATATCCAGAGTGGACAAAACCATAGAAGCAGGAAACAGCTAAGTGATTGCCAGGGAGAATGGGGAATGACTGCAAATGGGTAGAGTTTCTTTTGTGGATGATAGAATATTCTAAAATTAGATAAAGATGAAGACTATAAAGTGCTTAGAGCAGCGTCTGACACATCAAAAGTGATCTGTAAGTCACTGTTAAATAAAACTTACCTTCCAAATGAAGGCATTTGTACTGATGAGCTTGGGAAAAAAAATGTGTTCATAATACAATTTGAAAGTGGCATTCCATTCCTGAACCTTACCGTCTGTTCTATAGTTTTTATAAACCCTAAAATTATCTTATGGGTAGCATCATTATATTGCAGTATAAATTATGTATATTAAAAGTGTTAATTTGTGGGCTATGCATGTAGCTCAGTGATAGAGTGCTTGCCTAGCATTGCAAAACCCATGGTTTAGTTCTCAGCACCGCACACACACACAAAAGTGTTAATTTGCCAAATGTGGTGACACACGCCTACAATCCCAGCGCTCTGGGAGGCTAAGGCAGGAAGTTCATAAGTTTGAGGTTAGCCTGTCAACTTAGTAAGACCCCCATCTCAAACTAAACTTTAAATCAGGACTGGGGATGTAGTTCAATGCTCCCTAGGTTCAAGCCCCAGTACCCAAAAAGGATGTGTTAATTTGTTAGACATAAATTTTAGCACATTATTTTTATCATAGTGGATCTCTCCCACTTTCAAAGGAGGTGGCTCGGGGATCCGAAATATACCTAATGAGCTGTCCCTGACTCACAGTTTTAAACAGAGGATCTAGAAGGCAAAGGAGATGAGGACTTCACACTAAGGTATTTAGAGGAACATATCAAGGCCAACACATCATGCAGATACAGACTTCCGGAAGTCGTATGTGGCCTTTGATTGGCAGACAGCGAGGAGGAAGCAGAGGACTTCTAGCCTGTTTTGTCACCTTATTTGCCTAAAGCTGGATTTAAGCGCTGAAACCACAGTAAGGACTCAAGTCAAGAAGGTCTCCAGTCTTTGGCGTGGGACAGGAACGTCCTTTGTAAACAGACAGGGCATCACAGCCCAGACACACTGGTGTGCTAGGGAATAGGAGCATGTGGCTTTCTAGGGGAAAAGAGCCCCCTTTAGCAATGTCTGCCAATTTCTGTGGTGTAAACACTTGACACTGGGGCACATTTCAAACTACAGACTGGATGTCTTTGAACCTAAAGTCACAATGTTTTATAATACAGAAACAGTGGATACAAACAACCTCAAGAATATAGATAACAGTAAAACAGGTATAGTGAAATAATTAGGAACCAATAGCTTTTTAGTCTCCCTCCCTTCTCTCTCCTCTTCCTTTCTTTTTCCTACCTCCCTTCTTCCTTTTTGGTGACACTGAGGTTAGAACCAGGGCTTCTCACTGAGCTATATTCCTAGCCCCTTTTATGTTTGTTTTTTTTTTTTAATTTTGGGGACAGGGTTTTGCTAACTTGCTAAGTTGCCCAGGCTGGACTCAAATTTGTTATCTTCCAGCCTTAGCCTCCCAGGGTGCTGAGACCTTTGTTTTTTTAAATAAAAATTTCACTGAAATTTAATTTATAAACTGTAAAATTTCCTCTGCTTGGAAGTGGGCTTTAGTGTAGTCACAAGTTGTGTGACCATCACCATTATTTAATTTTAGAATATTTTTATCAGTGCAAAAAAAAACAACAACCCTACCCTCATTAGCAGTCCCATTCCTTGCCCCATTCAGCCTCTGGCAACAACTGATCTATTTTCCGTCTCTATGGATTTGCCTAGACAGTTCAGAAAAACGAAATCATACAACATGCAATCACCATCACCTGCTTCTTTCATGCAGCCTAATGTTGTCAAGGTTCATTCATATTGTAGCAAGTATCAGCAATTCACTCCTTTTCATTGCCAAATAATATTCCATTCTATGTTATGTCCCCTTTCGTTAACCCATTCATTAATTGATTGAGAAGCTTTTGGGCTTGGGCCATCAGGAATAATACTTCCATGAATACTCACGTATAACTGTCTGGATGTCTGTTTTTATTTCTCTTGGGCATGATGCTAGAAATGGAATAGAGTGACTCTCTGTTTAAGATTTTGAGGAACTGCCTGGGTTTCAAGGCAACTGAATCATTTTATATTGTGATGGGAAATGAATGAGGGTTCTCGTTTCTTCACATTTTCACCAACACTTGTGTAGTGTCTCTTTTATTATTATTTCTTCAGTTTTGGGGATTGAACCCAGGGTCTTGCACTGTTACATCCCCAATCATTTTTATTTTTTATTTTGAGTTAACATCTCACTAAGTTCCCCAGGTTGAATTAACTTGCAACCCTCCTGCCTCAGCCTCCCAAGTAGCTGGGCCTTCTAGACAGGTGCTACCATGCCTGGCTTAGTGGAGCTTTTAAAAGTCATCCTAGTAGAGATTAAATGGTATTGATTTGCATTTCCCTGATTATATATATATAATTTAAAGTCTTTGTCACTTACGTCCACCGTCTCAGCTTCCTCAGGGAAAATTTTTATTGATTGCTGTTTTAGCCTATATACACAGACACACATTTTCCTGTATCTTTGCCTGCTCTGTAATTGTTCCTTGATAACCAGACATTTTCAATCCTATACTGTGGAAACTCTGAAAATCAACTTTTCTTGATATGTCCCTTTTCCAAGGGTTTGTACTGTTTATGCTGCTTGTTGTTATAACTGCTGCCATCATTCTTTTTTTAGTGAATTCCCCGCACTAATTCTTTTTTAAATTGCACATGGCCACCAGCTTCTCTGTTCTGTTATCTTTATGGTCAGCTAATGATTGTCCAGAGACTTCCTTAGATGCCTTGAACTAATATGCCTCTCTGATGTGGTATGCATCCAATGCTCCTGCGGCCTGCCGTTCTGCCTCAGTTCTTACTTCCTGCTTGCATAGTCTCAAGGCAGCCAGGAATGAGAAATAAAGGCCTTCTCAAGTCTTTCCTGGGCACATTTGTAGCCCTACACATGCATGTGGCTATCTAGATTTCCAGGAATATAGTGGAATTTTTCAAAACCACTATCCACATATTATTCCTGATTTTTCTTTTAAATTTTTTTTAACAGTTAATGGATGTCACTGGCTTGAGCAGCTACAATGTTAAGTAATTGTCACTGATTATTTCTAACAAACTGGGCATAAAATGGTGCCTTTCCTGGGTGCTGCCAGACAGACCAAATAGTGATCACCATCTGGGGATACAGCTTTTGGTGTTGCCCCAAACCTGTTCTACTCCCTCTGGTAGCTTCTAGGTTGCTTATCTTCACAGTTACTATGGTGGTGAGGCTGCTGGTTTTCAGGGCTACCACAGAGGTGGGATGAGAAAAATGGGAGTAGGACAAGAGAAAAATGCCACAAAACTCATTATTCTGACTGAGATCTAGCCATTTTTGCCAACTTTTGACTAATTTGTAGAACTCTGAAGAAGTTCATTTTGACAATTTTTGCCAATTCTTGTTGCTTCCTGTTCTGGAAGCCCTTTTCCTCCTTACCTTTGTTTGCCATATAATTTAACTGTAGATTTATATCATTTAATTTTTAAGAATAGCTCTGCTTAACAACTGGCATGCAAATTCCTGAAGCCCTAACCATTGGCTTTCAGGGGTGGGCACAAACTTTCTCTAGTACCCACCACCAACAGCACCCTCTTGGCTGCCCCATTTGACTCAGGTGAGCTCTGCAAACTTTTAGCATATCTGGTGGGTGCCAAATTTCAGAGGTGCAACTCACCTGGTACTAAACCGATTCCATATCCTTCAGCATGCAGACCTCTTCCAGAACTTTCTGGCAGGACATATATAGCCAGTAGGGTCTTCCATGTGATGGCTTGGCATAGAGCAAAGCTTGGAGATCAGCTATAGAAACACTGAAATATATTACATCAAATCCCAGGAATCCAATGCCAAATTGTGCTAAAGGCTGTTTTCTGACTCTCGGGTGAAAGTTAACAAAGGAGGTTTTATTTGTTTTGTGTAATCTCTAACTAGGTAGTCCTCAAGGGAAATACTGGCCAAAGGTGTACATGGTGAGGTAAGTGGTGGGGTAAAGGTTTCCTTTAGACATCGTATGAGGAATGTGTACCTTAACCCCTGCTCCACGAGGAGAAAAAGGTTGTATGTGTGTTTAAAAAAAAAACTTTGGGGCTGGTTTAAATAATAACAAAACATGCTTTGTGACTGTAGAATGACGTGTTGTTGGGATTATGTTGCTAGAATTATGACTAACTACCATGAGGCTTATGAGGCCGGGCCTTCCTTGGGCCAGGAGTGCTGCAAACAGTCATGGAGTGTCTTCGTGGGTTATAGTGTGAGTGTTGCCTGACTTCTTTGATTACAAAGGCTTCCTGATAGAAGTGGAAGCACAACAGAGTGATTGCATCTGTTTTCTAGATGTTTGTCAACCTTCCCTTTTCCATAGAGTGACCTGCAGAGAGCCATGGAGCCTGTAGCTCAAGGTATCACATAGCTTGAGTCCGCCAGCTCAGCTGAGATATTTAGCGGCTTGCCTCAGACATTCAACAAAACATTCCCTGGGCATTGTCTGTGTGTCCAGTGCTGGGTTAGCACCACAGATAGTTGGGGTTTAGGATAGTTATTTGAGGAGCTTGGAGGATTCGGCAGGTGCCTTTATGGCCAGCTGACAAGATTCAAACTGTTCCGTTCAAGCACAAACTGGATCATAGAGATTCTCCAGAAAAGCTGGATATTTTCCCAACTCCAAGGCTTCTGACCAGAATGTCATGCATGATTAGAAAGTGCTTCCTCCATTCCTACCGCAGGACTAAGGTTCCTGCCTTACCTGGGAGCTGCTCCTGACTGGCACCCAACACCAAGTGCCAGCACCATTCCTTTAGAAAACACCAAGCTAAGCCCTGTGCCAGCTCCCAGGCACTCCCAGCTGAATCAATGGGATACAGCTGCTGTCCTCAGAGAGCTTACAGCCACAGGAACAATAAAACATGGCAGTGGAGTTCCAGTGCTAGGGCAGGGCACTAGGAGATACTCACTAGTCTTTTGTCCCCAGGGGCTGGGGGGGAGTCTTCCTAGATGAAGTCATATTGCAGGTGTGTCTTGACTGATGAAAGGCAGAGCATCTTCCAGGTGGATAACAGGGGACAGGAAGGGGACTCTCTTGACAGGAGCTGAGTCAATGGGTGACCGCTGAAAGGCATTCTGTTCCTTTTGAATTGAAATAAAAAGCCCAAAGCTGCTTGAAGGCTGATAGGATGTGTAGGACAACCTAGCAAGAACCTAAAATGGCTTTGACAAGTAAAAAAGGCAGAAGATAAAACAGACCTTTTTTTGGTGGTAAAAATACTGAGAATATCAGGATGAACTGTGAATGGATTTTTATGATCTGTTTTATATATCCCTGTATTTTTACATTTAAAATAATTGTCGGTCTTACCTGCTACCCACGCACTCCTCCGTCTGCAGGGGGCGCCCTGGCGCTCCCCTCACCTCCTCCTCCAGAATGATAGGCAGGGCCTCCGGGACTGGTATGAACTGACGATTGGCTGTCCATCTGTCCATCACGGAGTCCCGCCCTCCCCCGCTACGTCACATGACGCAGCCCATCATGGCGGCTGGAGCGCGGCTACCTGGGCCCGCGGCTCCGCAGGATCGCTGTTGTTGCTACTGTTGAGAGGCAGCGGCGGCGGCGGCGGCGCAGGCGGGCGGGAAGGATGGTGTGTCCCCAGCCGGAGCGGCGGGTGCGGACCAGGAGCCGGGTTGAGTTTGGGCCGAAGCAACGCGTGCTCAGGAGCAGCCGGCGCGGGTGCCGCTGAGGCTGGACCGACTGGCGGACTGACGGACCCTCGGAAGGCGACCCGAGAGCCAGCCCCGGGGGGCCGCGCCGTGGTCGAGATGCCGGGGCCGCCCGCATTGCTGCTGCCGCTGCTGCTTTTGCGCCTGGTCGTCGGTTATGCCGGGGCCGCGCCACTTCCGCAAACAGGTGCAGGTGAGCGGGCCGCGGCGGGGAAGGGGCTGCAGAGCCTCTGCGGCGGAGTGGGGGCCACGCGGGTGGCGGGCCGGCTGGGTCTGGCCTTTACCTGGAGGGATCGGAGGGCCAGTCGAGGGCAAGAGATCTGCGAACGGTAGTGATGAGGGAGATTTCTGCCGCAGGGGCGTGGGATGGGGGGCGGGGGCGAGACGACGCCCTGGGGGCTAGGGAGGGCGGGCGAAGCGACCTCGACCGACCCCTCCCCGGGTGGGCTGCGGTAGCAACTCTGGACCTGTTGCCTCAGCTTGCATCGTTTATGGCAATGCTGTCCCCTTTCCAGATGTCACCTGCCTCTTGTACGTTCCTCACATCTTATGGTAAGAGCCCGTTTGCTTAGCTCTCATCATTACTTAAATGCAAATGACTTGGCGAGCTCTGCGGAGTTTCCTTGCAACTTATTCTGAAGTTGTAAATTGATTTTAGGCGCTGTGCTTTTTATTCGAGATGAAGCTCTGGGGATGAGAAGGAAACAGCAATAAATCTTTCTATTTCAGGAAGCCAATGATTAGTCGTTTTGGAATAACTATTGACAAACTGGCCTAAGGGTAATTTTCTATGTTAGCGACATCAGCGTGTGATTTATTTCCTTTCTTTTCCTTTTCTGTTTCTTTTCCTGCCTTCTTTTCCACGGTTTCTCATATCATTTTCCCTTGAGGTTTATTCTGCTAAATAAAACTTGAACCCAAGAAAGCATCTCTAGTTGGCTTTTTTTACAAAAAGAAAAAAAATTAGGCTACTTTGCCATTATTGGCTGCTGTTTGTCTTTGAAATGGGGAAAGATTGGTTATTTTCATAGATCCATAGAATTTTAGAGTTGGAATTGGGAACAGAATTCAGTCTACTTTCTTCATCTTGCAGATAAAAATATTGGGGACCGTGGTGGTCAAATGACCTACCCAAGGTGACACAGCTAAATTATGGTTGGAGCTGTATACTCAGGTCCTAGATTCCCTCTTTGTGTGATTTTTGTTGTTCTTGTTCACCTCAAGACTTGTAACTGTTATGGAGCACTCCTGAGGTCAAGCTTAGTTTAGAATGTTAGTTAATAAGGTGCAGAATGTGGAAATTCTGCCTCCAGGAAAGACACACTTTTTAAGCAAACGTACAGTGAAAGGTACATGTAATTGCTTCTATAGCCACACCAGGTTATGACATTGAGTGGCTGTTAGTTAAGTGTAAAATGTTATCATTTTACCATATAATGTAGTGCTAAATTTACCCCAACTCCCATAGATCAGTTCTTTTAAGGTGAATTCTGTGTTTGATCCAATGGATAAGAAGAGTAAGTGTTGCGGGAAATGGATAGGCAGCTCAGGTGCAAGTCCCAAAAAGCACTGAGAAGTTAATGAGAGATACGGAAAGATAGTGATGTTGATAATTAAGGATATTGATGTTAAAATTGTAAATCAGCACTAGAGTAGGATAGTGGATTAAGAATGTATGTTGAGGATTCAGGAAACTTCTAGACATCTTTGCACTTAATCAGATTTTTAATATTTTGACATGTAGGTTTGTTTTATAAAGACCTATGAAAATGTGTCTGCCTATACCTCTTCCATGCCTTTCATTTTTCTTTTCTTTCCTGTTTTATGCAGGTGTGAGTTACAAAAGGCTGTGTTTTGGAGTGTTGTAGAACAAAGCAATCAGAAAAATAAACCCATATATGTAATATATGTTATATATATAATACATATCTATACAATCTTAATATAAATAAAGCCCAAGTAAATAATTCAGTGATTTAGAGCAAGTTTTGTAGATTTCCTTTCATATTCTAATCCTTGAAGGGGAAGTATGTGGTTAAATGTGTGACATATGACTAATAGGTACCTAGGGGTAGATTCTGTGAAAAAGGGCACAGTTAAACACAGATACAGGCGAGGTGTGGTAGCTCATGCCTGTAACGCCAGCCCTCTGGGAAGCTGAGGCAGGATGGTCACAAATTTGATCCTAGCTTGGGTAACTTACCAATTTAGTTGAGACTGTGCCTCAAAATGAAAAATAAGAAAAGGGCTGGTGTCGTAGCTTACTATAAGGCCCTGGGTTAAATCCCCAGTACAAAATGGGGGAAAAAAGAGGGGGGTTATCTTTCCATCTAAAAAGAGTCTATTAATCCTAAAACTAGGATAGAGCTTGATCAAGATGTTTTAGACTAAGAAGAATAAAGAAACCTTTCAGCTAATCTTGATTAATGATTAATCACTGGTTAAGAAAGGAGAACTTCTCTTGAACATATATGGTGGATAAAAGAGCAGTTACACATTTAAAACTTCAAGCTTCTGATGATTTAGTGATCTGTATTCTGTACCAAGATAGAGCTAGCCCCTTTCAAGTAAGGATAGACGCCTTGCCTCCTTGGTCTTACTCTTTCGAAAGTTAAGTCCCTTTAATGGTCCCTTGGAGAAAGCATGCTTATCAGAAATGGGTTTAAAAAATATTTGGGTTGTATCTTTTGCCAGCATTTCTGCTTTTCTTTCTTTCTTTCTTTCTTTCTTTCTTTCTTTCTTTCTTTCTTTCTTTCATTTATTTATTTATTTTTGAGATAGAGTCTTACCATGTAGTCCATGGCTGGCTTTGAATAGTCAAGTAGCACAAGCTGATCCAGAATTTATTATCCTCCTGCCTCGGCCTCACAAGTGCTAGGATTACAGGCATGTGCTGCCCTGCTTGATTCTGCAATCCTGTTTATTGGGGAAACAAATGAGATTGTTAAATAAAATTCAGCTTTTAAATTAAAGTTCATTTATCCAAGGTGTCTTTGTCATGCAGAATCATTTCTAGGTTTGGAAGTTGAAAAGGTGTTTATTCATGACTCATGATAAAGTTATGTAAATGTGTGGATTGCTCTTGCCTGGCAGATGACATTTTTTGTTCAGACTTTAATTTGGGTCCCTCAGGGGCTGTGGGATGCCCTTGTGCCCCTCTGGTTACTAGCCTCTTTTCCTAAGAATCCATATCTCTGCAGCAAGAGCCCTTATTGTTAGTGTACATTGAGACCTTGCTGGTCCTTGGTAGGGCGATTATGTCAAGAAAGAAAATCAACTTTTCACACACTGTTAAACGACCAAACTAAGACCATAATTTAGTTCTTTTCTCCAGATCATAGTTATTAGATCATTCTTCTCTTGGAAAACATTTATGTGCCTTTTGTAAGATTCTCAGGATTCACAGCATAATTTAGGATTTAAAATAAAAGTAGATACTATGCATGTCTATGTGAAAGCATTCCCCTGAGCCCACGCTTTCTTATTAATATTAGGATAGTGATTAGACAGGGAAACCCACTTCTATTGTTCTGCGGCATATTAGGTCACAGAGTACAGAGGAAGCTTTTAGCAGTTCCAGATAAAGGCCCTCAGGGAAGCCTGGGAAGCCAGTGGGACTCAGCCACTGATTAAATGCAGCTTGGGGAACTGGGGCTTTCATTGCAGATTAAACAAACAGACGCATATCTTGAAGATTTCTAAAGTGAAGGAAGTGGTTTCTAAAGTGTGAATTTTTGTGATTAATAGTTCCTGAAAAATAAAAATTATTTTCCATGCAAATTCTTGCAAGATTTATGGCTGTGAGGTTTGAAATTGGATTTAGGTTGGGATTGTTATATTTGCTTTTACAGGGTGATATTTTTGTTACTAACCATGCTCATCTGCACATTAATAGTCTGTCCAGTTTTGTGGCTGGTCAGCACTGAAGTTACCAAATCCCTACTGTTTTGCTGATATCAATGTGCTTACTGTTCATGCAATTCTCTTGAAATTTGGAGAGTCCTTAGGCCTTCTCTGTCCCTTGTGGGCTGTGTGACTTAGATAATAGCTCCACATGTAATAAAAAAAGACATTGTCTTATAAACAAGGGATGTACAGGGTTCTGAAACAGTTAAATGAGTCCTCAAATAAGCCCTTGGAGATGGACATAGAAAAAAAATTGCAACTTTTCAATGTAGTTGAGAAGAAAACTCACAGACTAATCTTAGGAGAAACATGGTATCTTAGAAGAACTTCACTTTGGAGTTAGACCTGGATGTGTGATTTTGCATTTTCATGTCACTAGGTTTGAGATCTTGGACCAGTTACTCTGCATCTTCTGGCATCTTAGAACTCAGCTGTTCAAAGAATGATAACGATGTTGGGAGGAAGGTGTAGTATCATGGCAGTACCGACTCTGCTACATATTATGTACTTGGTGATAGAGATGTCTTCATTGTGTCATGGGTTTCGGGTGTGTGTGTGTGTGTGTGTGTATGTGAATTTGGTAGGTTGTCATTGGATTGACTAGTGGCAGGTGGCATGGCTGGAGAGAAGGCACTCGAAGTGATAGCTGCATAATATGGAATGTTTAGAATTTACTGGATTCAAGAAGTCTTTGTTGCTCAATAACTTGTTATATGGTGAATGGAGACCCTGTAGACAGAAATGAACCTGGTTGATTTAAGTGTAATGTATAAGCTGGCGTGTTAATTCTTGAAATTCATAATGTTGGGGCACTATGCTGAAAATTTTTAGAGTGATCTAGATTAGTCTGCTTTTACATAATAAACTTGTTTTTAAGCATCAAGATGACTAAAGCTCTTGCAAGTGAACAATTGCCAGTTTTAATTTACTTAAAGGAGCCATGAACAATCTGCTTCCCTGATCCCAAGCATAATTCCATAATTTTTGCATGAAGCATCTCCAAAGACAGGATGATGTTTCCCCTTGGATAAATGTCCTTTAGGAAGATGAACTTTTTTTTCTCTTATAAAATCATGTGCAGGCTGGGGATATAGCTCAGTGGCACAGCACCTGCCTGGCAAGTGCAAGGTCCTGAGTTTGATTCCCAGTACCAAAATAAATAAATAAATAAAATAAAATCATGTGCTTCTGCCGTATACCAGCTGTGCTTTAATGCTTTAAGATTTTTATTTGCTACTCAGAAGTGAGGAAAGGCATATTATAGAAAGAAGTCTAGTACAGACTGCCACATTTAGGGTTGTTTAGATCTGATTCTCGACTTTTGTTTGAATCTTCATATGAAGATAACTGTTTTAAGAGAAAGTAAGGGAAATACGGTAAAATCCATGTGTTGGCGGAACAAAAATACAGAAGCAATGTATTTTAAAACCGTGGCAAGTGACTAACTTGGAACTGTGCCCTGGCATTACAGTTATTTGCCACAGAAAACAGGCATATCAGAAAAATAACCTCAGTATTTTAAAAATGTTTTCTTGGCAAAGGTTAGCACAGTGCAGCAATCCCAGATCCCATTTGATTTTATTGTGCTTCAAATGGGAGAATGAGAATCATGAATGCCAAATGTCCCGGGTACCTGGGTCCTGAAAGTGTCATGTGTGGCTCTTCCTCTCCCTGCTCCCTGGATTTGGCCATTTCTCCTCCCCCAGTCACCCAAGAGTGGCTTTGTATTCATCTTCCCTCTTGGGGGCTTACTGGGGGTGGTAAATCTGACATTTTATTTGAGATAGTTTGACGGATTTTGCATTTTACAATATCAAATGTGCTTGATTTAATATTTTAAAAGGCTTAAATTCCCATCAAGTCAAATAGATGTTCCAGGACCATGTACTGTGGCTACAGTAGTCTCTGGCTCCCTCCATCTGACCCTGACTTGGACAGGGGAGGCCCTGGCTTCTGTATGACTGCTGCAGTACATCTTGTTTCTGTGCCCACTGTCCACTCTCCATAACAATTTGGGAGGGGAGTGTTTTCAAGGCAGGGCCTCCCTATGTTGTCCAGGTTGGCCTTGAACTCACTGTATAGTCCATACTGACCTTAGACCCACAATTCTCCTGTCCAGCCTACCAAATACTAGGATTACAGACATGCACCACCACACTTGACTCCATGATACTTTCGTGAGAGCTGCATTGACGTGCTTATCCCTTAACAAAATACTCTGTAAATTCCTATTTTGCAGCTCTGCATATATTCTCCCTGTTTGCTTGGGGAGGGGTTTGGTTTTTTTTTTTGTTTTGTTTGTTTTTTTTTCCCCTCTAGGTGCTATTGTTACTTCATCCTTTTTCTTCTTTTTTTTAAGCCTCTTTGCAAACTCACTGGCTCCTGAGTCTTCTCTTCTGGCTGGGCCCTTAGAATGTCTTACCCCAGTGAACTCTGTAGAGTATGTACCCATGGGACAAGATGTTCCCTGGGGTGCCAGATAAAAACATTGCAACGTAGGTTTTTATTTTTATTTCATCTTTTCTAAAATTTTCACTTATGTGACCCTTTAAGACATTAAATATAAGACATGATCAAAATATATGGTGAACATTTAAATTTTAAAACTATAATGGTAAAAGACACATTGCCATGGGTCTCCATCAAAGTACTCCCCCTTCCTTGCTTCACACGTGCTTGTGCTATTCTTGCCATTTTCTGGAGCAGTTCTGGAGGTGCAATCAAAAATATGGTGAAGGTTGCTGCCAAGTGGCATCCAGCAAAAAGACAGGCTTATAAAAACCTGATGATGAGTCCTTATCCACTTTATTCATTGGATCTGGCACTAGGCAATTTCTGATTCTCCCTTAAAGTCAAAATGCCCATGAGAGGGAAAGGTCTTGAATCGAGTGAAGACTTTAAGGCAGCCACAGCAGTACCAGAAGACAAGTTCTAAAACTGCTTCAAAAAGTGGCAAGAATGATGGGATGTGTTTGAAGAGAGGGGGAGTACTTTGAGGGAGATTAATAGCAGTGTGTCTTTTAAAGTAAATTTAAAAAATTTAAGCACCCTATATTTCAGTCACTGTGTATATTGGTCCACTAACACATTTTAGTGGTTAAATGCATTTGCCTAAAAATGGAAGGAACCTGAGAGAGATTTCCTCATAGGTGGAGTGATGGGAAAAGGTCTGGATTCATTGTACCAGTCTCCTGTTTGCACTGAGCAAATACCACTTCATGTTATTGTTTCTGTGTATCTGGAGTGCAAGGAGGGTGTTATTCTTCTTGGAATTTCTAGTGTTTGCGTGGCGTGTCACAGGTTATAAACAGTTCAGATTTGTAAGTGAGGACGAGGAAAGTGGTCCTGGAAAACTGAGTTCCCCAGGCTACCGCTGCAGTGTACCTGTGAGGGTTAAAAGAAGACGTGGCAGCTGCAGCCTCTCATTCTCCTGTGGGCTTGACTGCATCCCGCCGCAGGCTTTCACCTGGAATGAGGCCCTTTAGCATTTTTTTTTTTTTAATATAATAGCTCTGTGGTTTCTAAAAAATATAATAAACTCTTAGAGCAAATTTAGATATACAGAGAATTCCTGTGTAGCTCTACCCAGTTTCCCCTATTGACTTCTTACAATGTGGTACATTTGTAACAACTAAGGAACCAGCACTAATATGTGTTACTAACTACAGTCCACACTTTATGTAGAATTACTTGGTATTTTTCTCATAGCCTTTTTCTCTGCCAGGATACCTACCGCATTACTTTGAGTTGACCTGTCACCTTAGGCTCTTCCTTTCTTGTTTTTGATGACTCTGATAGTTTTTATTTTTTTGTTTTTGCTTTTTGAGACAGGGTATCACTGTGTAGTTAGGCTGGCTTTGAACTCTCTGTGTAGCCCTGGCTGACCTTGAACTCACAGCGATCCTCCTGCCTTAGCCTCGGCGTGCTGGGATTACAGTTGTGAGCCGCCACGCCTGGCTGACTTTGACAGTTTTGAGGAAGATTGGTCAGGTATTTGTAGAATGTTCCTCAACTGGATTTTGTCTGATATTTTCTTCATAATTAGAGCAGGATTATGGGTTTGTGGAGGAGGATCACAAAGATAAAATGCCATTCTCATTACAGCATGTCAAGGGTGCTACATGCATTGGGTGAGTGAAGGAATGTGACTTGTCAACTGGTCACCTAGCTGAGATGCTGTTTGTTAACTTTCCCCACTGTAGAGTTACTTTCTCCTCCATACTCCAAATTCTGCATGTGCACAGTCCGCACTTCAGGGTGGTGACCTTTGCTCTAACTCCTTGAGGGGGAGTATCCATAGAAATTATTTGGAGTTCTGCTTGAAAGATTTTACTGTTCTCTCCCATTGGTTTCTCTACACAGGAATCTATGTTAGTGTAGGGACAGGGATGTTTATTGGATGTTTATAATCCAGTACCGTGTTTATGTCATTGCTCTGATTGTACCAGTTTCTGTGTTGTCCCCTTGACATAGCCTAATTTTTTTCCCTTTTTGTCTCTCTTTTTTTTGTGTGTGTGTGTGTGTGTGCTGGGTCTTTCCACTGAGCTATATTTCAGTCCTTTTATTTTTGGGACAGGGTCTGGCTAGCCACTAAATTGCCCAGACTGGGCTTAAATTTGTAACCCCAGAGTGCTGGGATTACAGAGGCATGTGCTACCCTGCCCGGCTCTCCTTTTTTGGTAATAGCACCTCCTTACTTTGTGACATCACTAGGAACCGCAGCCTCGTCTCTGGTAGTCCCCTAGAATTAGGCCTTTCCCTGGGGAGCCCTGATTCTTTTGATGGAAAATATTAGAAACCAAGATGTGGGTGCTGGATTTGCTCTTTGCCCAGGACACTTATGATAGAGTTTTGTTTGTCTACTTCCTCAAATCCTTCCTGATTCTCACTTCTTCCATCTGTAGTGTTGAGGGAAGAGCTTTTGGAGGGAGAAGGGATCACTTAGGGATGGACAAGTAGCAAGGATTCTGGCCATATATTTTCTTCTGAGGCCTTAAATTGTTAAATATTTCCATAAATATTCAAGATACCGTGTTTGTGGTACTAACTACATTGTAATGATATTAACAGGACCTTATGTTTCTTTTTACAGCAATGGATACATGAAAAACAAATTTTTTATACCCTTTCCAAGAGCAGCCTAATCTCTGAGAGTATGAGGGAAACCTCGGTGGCCTAATAATTTAGAGAAAGGATTATTTTAAAAGATTTTTCAGCATTGGACACTGCTGAAAGGGATTGCAAGCAACTCCTTTAATGGGTCAAAGTTTAGATAAAATGTCCAGAGGCAAATCTCCAGCGTAGCACCAAGGCTAAAGGTTTGTTGAGTGTGTTTCCAGAGCTTTTCATTTTTATTATGGAAAATGCCCAACGTATACAAAAATAGAGTAATATATAGAGGATGCACATGCCTCCTTCGCCCAGCATCAACAGTTTTAAATTTATGATAGTCTTGTTTCATCTGGACCCTGTCCACTGCCTGGATCCTTTTGTTTTGCTGTAAATCCAGCCCCAGCTCCATTCGGCTGTAACTGCTCTGGGAAAAAATAAGTCTTATTTTTATAAAACAGGATTGATTGCATCAGGATCACCTAGGAATTTGTAGAAATTCAGATCTAGGTGCCCAGTGTAACCACCTGAATCAGAATTCTGGAGGTTGGCCAGGATATTTGCACTTACAATATTTTTCTGGTTATTTCTACCCCTACCTCCTGCCCCTGCAGCACAAATATTTTATCTTCGTGATGTAAAACTGTATCAATTACTTAATAGGAATCTGATTTGTATAAATAATAAGATCCAAAGAAGGGAGAAAATAAACATAATTCTAAATTTTAAAATTGATGGCAGTACCTAAAATCTGGAATGATCACATGTTTAATCCTGACCACTATGTCTGATGGCTTTAAGGAACTTTACCTTTCTCTCTCTCTCTCTCTCTCTCTCTCTCTCTCTCTCTCTCTCTCTCTCTCTCTCTCCCTCCCTCTCTCTCTCTCTCTCAGGTTCTTTCGTTGGTTCATTTGTTTTTAAACTCAGTTGCTCCTCTGGACATTGGTATGTATAGTAGCCTATGAATATTTTATAGCTATACTGTATAAATAACCAATGAAAACTGGGAGCTGTTAGCCTGGCTGATGTCAGTCCCATAGACTGAGGTCCACAAGGTGCACACGTGCCAGCAGTCATCCCACTGTGGCGTGAGTCAGGGTGGCAGCTGACAGTGGGAAAGTTAGCGCAGGTGTAATGCTACAGTACTTTTATTCTCCAGGTGACAGATGTGGATGCTACAACCCGAGAACCCAGACGCTTCATTTGTACACAAACTTGCATCCTTCCTTCTTGCCAAACCTTTTCCTTTTTTTAAAAAAAATCCTTTGTTTTTTGAGATAGAGGCATTCATGTAGACCATGCTGACCTTGAACCTGTGATTCTCTTGTCTTGGCCTTCTGAGTGCTGAGATTATATGCCTGCCTGGCTGGGATCCCATCCATCCTTCATCTTTCCCTTTCTTCCTTCTACCCTCTGTTCTTCTCTCCGCTTTTCTTTCCTTGACTTTCTTTTCTGGTGTATATTGTTACAATTTTGCTTTAAAGGTTTATTTTTCTAAGCTAATTTATTTTGATATAACCCAGGATTTGTGTCCTAGTTCATGTATTTCAGTAGGTAATGTTTTGGTAGATAGTTACATTTTGATATATTTTCTGTGGGTATATTGATACTTACAAAATATTCTGATGATGGGCTAAAGAAAGGGAACTATTTACCTCTGAAACTGCTACATTATAATGACTGTATAATTGGTAGGGTTTGAGTGAGAACTTTATAGGCTCATATAATAGTATACACTTTTTTAAGCAACATGTATACTGTAAGTGGGAGAATTAGTGAGAAACACCTGTCATAGTGATTTTTGAGAGAGAAGGTGATCTTATTTAAATTAAACCACAGTTCGGGTTTTGAAGGGTTATGGCTTGTCTTCCCTTTGAATTCATGTTCCAAATCCATTCCTGAAATGGTTTATTTTTATTTTTGTTATTCTGAAGAGGAGATCTGAGTTTGACATGCTGTACATACAACCTGTAATTATTGGAAGTACATCTTTGAGACACCTTGGACTTAGCAAATAAGAGAGAGCAAGTTCGTAATCATTTTGAATATTTAAAATACCTATTTTAACCAAGTAGTAATTATAAAATTTTGTAGTTTCACCTTTGTGCTAGGAAACCAAAGCTTTGTGATCTGTTGGCCGACACTCAGGTTAGCTGCTAAAGCCAAGCACAGTGGTCTACATCTCCATTTCCAGCCACTTGGGAGGCTGAGGCAGAAGGATCGAGAGTTTGAGGCCAGTCTGGACAGCTTAGTGAGACTGTGGTTTAGGAGAACAAAAAAGAAAGAAAAGGAAGAAAGGATTAACTGCTCAATTTAAGTTTAAAGTATTTTGCATATTGCAGATTTTTCCTCCTCTTTCGTGTATTCCTGTATGAAATGATCCTCTCTAGACAGCCGCTGGTCCTTCCAGGGATGCCGCCTTGCTTACTGAGCAAACTTAACTTGACATTTGCTTCAGACTATTATTAAATGCAACACTCAGATGCTGATTGCTAGTGAGGCCCTGAAAAATAACACACTTACCAAAATAGTCCCTGGGGACACGACCAGAGGCCTGCGCTGTAGCAGTACAACCTGAAGTTTAACTTCGTTTTCTTTAGGGAAAATAAAATTAACTTTAGTAAGAGATCTGATCACCTGTATTAACCATGTAAGCACTAGGTAGATAAATTTGAATTTATAATCCTCATCTGTAGAGATTTAGAGCTGAAATACCAGTTTACAAATGGAGGAACTGAGGCCCAGAGAACTTGTCTCAAATTCAACCCCAGAAAACCAGTTGGGACAAATGTGATTCTAACATAAGGGCTGCTAGCACTCAGGCCACCTTGCTCATCAGGGCAAACTCCCTGACCCCAACCACACTCCTCTGGACATGTGTTTTCAGTTATTCCCTTAAAAGTACTAAGATGAAATTTTAAACTATCATAAAATTTATTGTAGAAGAACTGAAGTGCGTATTGAAAATTAAGAAACTTAAAATGCTAATTTCCATAATTAGCCTATGAAATCATGTACCTTTAAAAAATATATATATAAGAACAACTTTCATGAATGGCTGTTACCAAGAAATCAGCCAATAACAAATGCTAGAGGGACTGTCAGGGAGAAAGGAACCCTTCTCCACTGTTGCTGGGAGTGTAGACTTGTGCGACCACTGTGGAAATCAGTGTGGAGATTCCTCAAAAAAAAACAGAATTAGAGGTCCCATTTAACCCAGCTATTCCCCTTCTGGGTATTGTCTCAGAAGAATTAAAAACATCATACCACAGTGATATATGTGCATCCATGTTTATAGTAGCACAATTTGTCATAGCAAAACAACCCAAATGCCCATCAACTGAGGAGTGGATAAAAAAGATGTGGTCTTTTTATATAATGGAGTATTACTTGGCCATAAAGAAGGATAAACAGGAGACTTTTACAGGTAAATGGATGCAACTCAAGACCATACTCACAAGTGAAGTAAACCAGATGCACATGTGTAAATATCATATTGTCTCCCTAGTGTGAGAAATAGAAAGAATAAATAAGATCCAAAATGTACAATAGATATTGTAAAATGGGGAGAAACTTCAAAAGGAAAGAGAAACTGGGTTGGGGAAATGAAGAAAAGAAGGAAAGGAAAAGCAAAAGAAAAACTATATAAAAGGTAGTTAAGATAGTTATACTACTAATTTCGCTTAGTTCATTGAAAAGAAAGGTTTGTGCTAATATTGTTTAGACAATGCATCTTGTACTCTGAGTAACTAATTTAAAGATAACAATACACAACATATTAACCATTGTTACCCTCCTATTTTTATGAAATTTTGTTTTTTAGGGTTTTTTTCTTTAAAATAAAATTAAAAGAACTTTCATTTCTACATACAAAATGACATTGCATCATGCAATTTAAGATAATAAGAATAAACATATGACTTTAAGGAATATAGTCATATACTTACAAACATTCATTTGTGAACATGGAAAATCCTTTAAACACCATTGGTTTATATGCTCTTGTGGGGGGCCTGGGCCCTTTTAAGAATCTGCTGACTGCTGTGGTTCCCAAGAATGATGCTCACCCACAGGTAGTATTTTGCATATTCCTTCCCAGTGCACAGGCAGGTATTTAAAAAGTGTGTGGGCTGAGTGTGGTGGCGCCCACCTATAATCCCAGCTACTTGGGAGCTGAGGCAGGAGGATCACAAATTCTAGACCAGCCTGGGCAACTTAATGAGGCACTGTCTGAAAATACAAGGGCTGGGGATGTGTAGCTCAGTGATAGAGCATTTGCCTGACATGCTTGAGGCTCTGGGTTCAACCCTTAGACCAGTAAAACTATATGGAGTAGTTGAGAAGTGCTATTTTCCTCTTCCTCCTGCTCCTTTTTTTTTTTTTAATTATTTCTTCATTACTGGGGCATTCAGCTCAGAAGCATTGTACCACTGAGCAACATCCTTGCCCACCCGCCTTGATGCAGACTCTCCTTAAGTTACCCAGGCTGGGCTTGAACTTGCAGTCCTGCTTGCCTCACCCTCCCTAAGTGCTGGATTTAAGGCACATTCAGTTTTTAGCCAGGCTGCTGCACCTGACTTCTCTTCTTTCTCAGCTCCTTAAGACCAGCTCTGTGTCTCTGTGTGCGTGACTGGGGGTTGAACGCAGGGCTGCTGTCCCCAGGCCCTAGTTAAAACTCTGTCCTTTGCCTTCCAAGGTGATATGATGGACTCTTTAGCTCTGCTGCATCCTTTCCTTTCTTTCCTGTTCAAATGTTTCTTTGTCCCATCCTTAAATGTTTTCTCTCTTTGGCCGTCTCTTCTTTCCTCCCTTCCCCTGCCCTTTTAGGTACTTTGTAATTTATATTATTTGCATGTAAATAACTTAAAAAGTAGTTCTCTAGGGCTTATAATAAAAATAGCAAACCCCTGTCCCATGCTGTCCCCGCCCCCATCCTTACTAGCTGCACCCCACTGGCAACCTCTTGCAGCTTTTCTAATGGTATTGCTAACTAACCTGCTGGTACCCTTGTTTGTTGGTTCACTTAGACACTGAATTTCTACTACAAAGGCGAGGACTTCCATATTGACACACTATACCCCTCCTTGGCACAATTACTCACAGTTGTTTAAATTTCTACTCATCATTTGTCTTTTTATTTTTACAAATATTATTCACAGCTGCTTCTATACTGTTTTTCTTAGGCTCTTTTATTCTCCCCAGACTTGCCCCTTGTTACTATTTGTTAGTTTTTATGTACGCATCATTCGTCCCTTCCAGGCTCCTGGGCAGGCATTTCAGTCTCCCCTGTCTGTACTTTGGCAGGTCTGTCCTGGAGCCTCTGGCCCCTGTGCTGGGCTTTGAATGTTGGTATGCTGGCTGCCTTCCTTCCACATTCTGTTGACAAGTCTGAGGTCACCTGACTTACTACCGCCCGTGTAGCTTCCTTTCTCACCTGAGAGCTTGTAAGACTATCTCTAAGTCTGCTGTGGTATATGGCTGCAATCTTAACACTCTGGGAAACTGAAGCAGAAGGATCACAGGTTTGAGCCCAGCCTGGGCAACTTAGCAACTTATTGAGACTTTGTCTCAAAAAATAAAAGTAGCTCAGTCCAAAAGCCTTGGATTCAACCCTGAGTAGGGCAAACAGAATGAAAGGGCTTAAGATTCTGATGTGTCTTGGTGGAAATCTCTTTCCATTCATTAACGTGCACACTCAGGGAGCACTTCGAATCTTGAGAGTACTGTGCTTTGGTTCTGAGAAACTTCCGTATATATTTCGGGGAAGAGGTGTGTGTATGTGCATGGTATGTGCGGGGTCGGAGACAGCCTTTCTACATTACTAGTTGCCTTGGTAGCGCTTGAATTTGCCATCCTCCTGCTTCAGCTTCCAAGAGAGCTGCGGTGACACCATCACACCCAGCTCCTCCTCCTCCTTTTGAAATAGCATCTTTCTCACGCACGTAGTATCTCTTCTGCACACTGGAAATATTAATTATAGTTCTTTGGTTTGTTTCTTTTCCTAAGCTCCCTCCGCTGCATTGTCTATTTCCCTCAAGTTCTTTTTGTCTGTCTGTGTTGGTCTTTCACCTAAGCGGTTTTCTCAAACACAAGGAGAATGGGAAGACTCTATTCCTGTCCAAGAGTAAGCGTTTGAAAACTGTGTGGAGGCTTCCTCCTTGCCCCTACCACTCACACTGCACCCGTATCTGCTAGAGTCCTGGCAGAGCTGGCTCCCGCCCCTGCCCTGTCTGCAGTGCTCAGAGCCTGCGCTGGAGTGGCTTTGACCTTGGGTGAGTTACTTTGCCTCTTCATTGACGTTTCCTCATTTTAAAACGGGTACCTGCCTCAGAGTATCTTTGTGGGACTGGATGAGTTTACTGCCTGGCACATAGTAAACATGTAAGCATTAGTGTTTCATAACTCCAGGGGTCATGTCATTTCACTATCATTTCTTGTGTAAATTATTGTAATATCAAACATACATGTCTGGTCATTTCATCTAAAGGAACCATTTGCCCCACCCACCCCCTGCTTTAGTTCTCCCTAGTGGCTCTTGCCGTCTGAGGTAGTGTGCATTGGTTTGCCATTGTCTGTTCTCCCTGGGGAAGAATGTAAACTGGATGCAGGGACATTTTTTCACCCACTTGCATATTCCCAGAACCTATCACAGTTGGCTCTCCTATAAAAGATGCTTAGCAAATGTTTGTTGAATGACTCAGTGAGCTGGGTGGGGCTTACTGGTTGGTGGTTTCCCAATGGACTGACTGACCATGCATTACAGTAGGAGATGCCCCTTCCAAAGCCCTCCTAACTGTTGTAGATCTTTTATCATGGGCCGGACACTTGAGCACCTACTAGCACTTAATTATCTTGGATGGCATTACCTTTGGTCTCATCTTTCTGTATGACATAAAGACAGCATTGTGAAATAGGAACTCTAGGTGACCGTGCTTTTGTGTGCTATATGGAAGGAGTCCTGATAAAGGTCAGTGTTGGAAGCAGTTGGCTTAATTGTGAAAATGGTACTTCAAAACTGATTATGGAGACTTGAACACACACAGAAGTCAACAGGAATATAATGAATTCTCCACTCCTCCAGTCCCCATTCCCTCCATCCCTTATATGCCCACACCACATCTCCTTTTTCATTGAAGGGAGAACTTTTAAGGACACCTTGCCTAGAAATACGTGTCAATCCTGTTAGCAAGAACTTCAGTTAGACCTTAGGAAGGTAAGCACAGATTCTAGTAGGATGTTACAGGAAACTTTACAGACACAGGTAGACACATGGGGCTGCCCTTCCTGGCAGTGAGGTATGTACATGTATGTGGTCCTGTCCCCTCTTGTTGGCTGCATCATGCAGGCAAGGGATTGGCCATGTCGTGGAGCTGCTGCTGAGCTCCCCACATGTGTGTTGATCCTAGCATGCAGTGGTGTGGAAAAACAGAATAAGCTCCGCACAGACATCAGAGCTGCACCGAGGGACCGATGGTGGGTGAAAATCCCTGGGAAAGTGGCTCTGAGTTTCTGCTTCTGGGGCTCCATGCTTCCTGTTGCTGAGCTGGCTTTAGGGTGACAGACATTTCAGCGCTGTGGGCCACTCCACAGCTCATGTATGCCCTCAACTTAATTATGATTCTAGTTCACAGAGTATCCACACCTTCATTTTCTTGGGGGTAGACATACATGTGATCAGAGTCATCCAGACTTGACATTCTCTTAGCCCCACAGTGTCACCCGCCTTTCTGTGGCAGTCCCTATCCTAAATTAATTAATTTATTTTTTAATTTTGTTTTTTTGAGACAGGGTCTTGCCATGTAGTTCAGGCTGACCTTGAACTCAGTATATAGCCCACGTTGGCCTCAAATTCAGTCCACCTGCCTCAGCCTCCCGAGTGCTGGGAGTCTAAATGGTTTCTAAAAGCATGAGTGCATCGACCCTTGGAAGACAGGTCATAATGGAATATAGGCTGAGAGAAACCGGCAGTTTCCTATAAAATGATCTCACCCACAGATATTTAGCACTCGAATTATATAACCTTTCTGTAAGTATGAGAGAACAGTTGGGCTGGCTGACCTTGAAGGTCACCGTTAAACAAGAGGAACACTTGGCTAGTGGGATCGGTGCACAGTGTGATTTGTTTCCCTGGGCTGTTGGTCTTCGTGGAATCTCTGATTCATCGCCTAGATCATCAGTGTGCCATTTGCCATTGCGTGTGCCGGAGTGTATTTAGGGCTGTGCTTCACTTCCTTTTCCTTTCTAATATTAGAACACATATAACATTATTATAAATAGATGTATAGTTACATTAAGAGCAAGAAACCTTTATCATACGTGGTTGTACAATTCTGAGGTGTTAAGTAAAAATGTACATGATCTGTAGTGATTATCTACAGTTTTTCCCCCAAATGGTGTGATTATTGACTCATTTTACTCATTGGGATGCAAAGCTGCTTGTCAGGATGTTGTGAGAGGAAGATACTTTTCTTGGTCCAGTTTGTTTTTTAAGGTGCAACCTATGTATTTTAGGGGTGGGTTTCAGGTCAGGCCAGTTCAGATTTCTGGTCCTTTGTTTCCCTCAGTTGAGTTTCCTTGTCCAACTAGCCCAGTGTCCCCCAGTTTTGTGCACCCCGCCTTGCTGGGAGCAGAATCCAGGGCCTGTGTCTACTAGGTGAGGTGCTCTGCTGTGAACTGGACCCCCACCAGGCAAGCACTCTACCACTGAGCCGCAGCCCCAGCCCTTTTAAAATTGCCAAGCGAGAGCCTGAAATTATGGAAGGAATGCTGCTTCTCTGATCTTACATGTTTATTTTGCTAACCAC
Organism: Chinchilla lanigera; assembly: GCF_000276665.1. NCBI lineage: Eukaryota > Metazoa > Chordata > Mammalia > Rodentia > Chinchillidae > Chinchilla > Chinchilla lanigera. The sequence continues at coordinate 14,030,083 of NW_004955460.1, forward strand.
TGAATTAGTTATGGGTGAATCTCACTCACCTTGTCCTTCTTGTTCATCTTCCTTCTCTTGCTAGTGCCCCGTAGTTACTATCACTCACCCTCTTTTGTCCCAGCCTGTCCTCTGGGGAGTTCCTAGTGGATTATACAAGCCTGGTCCCTGACCCTGCATCTACACTTGATCTTAGCCAAAGGGCCGAGAAGCAATGTGACCCTGTATCTAGAAGGGAAGATGTGAACATTTCAGATACAAAGTGATCAGTGCTGTGATGACACATGCCGGTAATTGAGGCTCCAAAGGCAGGGGCATTAACTGTGAGGCCATAGGGATGGTTCCATGATGGGTGAGAGGGTACGTGTTGGGGGGTATCAGTGGTCCTGTTTCCTGAAGGGGCGGGCAAAAGACTGAGATGACATAATATTGGAAGGCCTGGAAGGCCTGAGAGAGGTCACTGGCACTCTTAGAGGAGAGTAGGGAAGAGGGACCAGAGTCCAGGCAGAGGGATAAGAAGTAAAAAGGCAGCCAGAGGATGCAGCACAAACCCTTCTGAGAGCTGCTGACACCTTCATCTGGGAATTGTAGCATCTGAAAAAGGTGAGGTAATCAATTTTGGTTGTTTAAGTCGTCCAGTTTGTGCTGTTTTGTTGCAGCAGCCTTAGCTGACTAAGCATTTATCAAGAGTAGATACGGGTAGATTGTAAATTGTTATAACTGCTTTTTCTCCATTTAACCTTTTATTTACTAGATGAGAAAGTTGCTTATTTCATAAATAGAAAAATAAGCCAGGTGTGGTGGTAGATGTCTCTAATCCCAGACCTGTGGGAGCTAGGGGAAGTGGATACAAACTCAAGCCCAGCCTGGGCTATTTATAGAGACCCTGTGTCAAAAAAGAGCTGGGAATAATGCTCAGTATGAAGACCCAGAGTTTAATCCCCAGTACTGCTAAAACAAACAATCCTCCCCCTAAAACCCACTTCAGACATATACAGGACTAGATGGGTACTATAATGAGTTTCCACATACCTTTCACCCAGCCTAAACTCCTGTCCACTCCTTTTTCCCGTCATGCTATTGTGTAACAAATTTCAGATATTATTGAATAGGCTACTGTCTGTAAAAGATAAGGACTTACGTTTTAAAGCACAAATGTCTTACTGTTAACTTTCCTAGTGAAATAAATTTTACTTCCTGAATATGGTCAGTTATTCAATGTTTGAATTTCCATTTTCTTAAATATCATAATAATTTAATAGTTTGAGTCATGATTTGGATAACATCTATACAACACGGTTTGGTTTGTGTGTCATTTAAGTCTCTTAAATGTTTATCTTCCCCCTTAAAAATCTGTGTCACATTTTTTCCCTGAAGGGACTTTGGTAGTCTGTGTTTTGTTGATACATTCCTGGGGTGGTATTTAAAATGCTACCTTGTTCTGTTTTCAGTACATTTGTGTTTGGATCTAGAGGCTTGGTTAGATTTTGGTTTGATGTTTTGTTTTCATTGTTTGTTTAGGGCAATACTGTTTCATAGGTGATGATGTGTTTTGCCATCAGGAGACAACATAATGTCTTCTATTTTTTATGTTAACAGCTATTGTTACAAATTTCAAGTGATGAAATACTTTGTCATTTTTTTAACTGTTGTACAGTGTAAAATTGTAGCTAATTTTAGCTTGTAGTTCATTAGAAAACAAACAGTGAGCAAGATTTCATTCCCAGGCCACAGGTCTATTCTGAGGCATGTGCCACTGTGGTTGGATGTGGTTTGGCCCCTCAAGGGTTCACATGTTGGAGGCTTAGTTGTCCAGCATGGCGATGTGAGAGGCGGTGGACCTTTAAGGGGCAGGACCTAATGGGAGGTCATTAGGTCCCTGGGTATGCTGGCCTCAGAAAGAATTGATGCTGGTCTTATGGGACAAGTTGGTTATTCTGTCAAGAACGAGTTGTTATGTCCCATGGCTGAGGGTGTAGCTTAGTGGTGGAGCATTTGCCTACCATGTGCAAGGGTTTGATCCCCTCACTGTAAAAAAGAAAAACAAGCCTAACCCCTGAGCTGCTCTCTCACTTCCTGTCTTGCATGTGCTCCGTCATGGTGCCATAGTCACCAGGCTTTCACCACAGGCTATTGCATGATGGTGACTTTCAACCTCCAGAAGTCCTTTCTCCATTCCTCAACTTCACATACTTTAATATAATAACGAAAACCAGACCCATCTACTGTGTAAGAAAGAAACTGCTTAGACCACATTGGTATCGGCTGTCAGTGTTACAGACGCTTGAGTACCAGGTTGTGTTCTGCAGTAGTTGTGATGCCAGCATTGAGTAAGCAGTTCTTGTGCCTGATGCTGGGGTCTTCAGAGATCCAGGTTACCCAAAAGAAACCCAAGTTCTTGGGGGAAGTGATTGCTTGGAAGTCTGAAACAGAAAATACCCAAGATGAGCATGGAACAGAGCAGGATACAGCATACCCCAGGACTGCTGGGGTTCTGGCAGTGAGCTTGGGAGCCGACTCCTGCCCTGAGCCTGCTGGCCAAAGACAGCACAGTGTGAGCGTTGATAAGAGTAACTGCACTGGATTGAAACACACCAGGGAGTTTAAATCCATTTGTTCATAATTATAACCCAAACTATACCAATCCCACTCCTGACTCGTAACTGCTAGAGAATGCTAGTAAACAAACTCATTCTTTTCAACATTAAAGAAAGAGACAGATTTAAGTATCTAGCCTCTCCTTGCCCCTATGACTTGAATCACTGGGTAACCAACTAGTAAACAGGAAGAAATTTATCTTTATAAAAATCAGTGAGAAACTGAAAAAGCAATGACAAAATTAGACTATCAGCCTTGTGTGTTCACTAGTGAGTCTATATCTTGATCATTTTACCTGTGGACCTTTGATGATTTTTACTGAATCAAAAAATAGACTCACAGGCAAGTCTTTAGTTAATTACATGTGTGTTCAAGTCCCACTGGAGTTTCTAGGCATCATGAATCAGGTAATTAGGCTGGGTTTATAATGGCTGAATTAATAGTCAGGTAGTGCTGCTGACCTACCCCAAGTCATTACTGACAAACCATCTTCTCCAAATTACCTGTCTCTGAAGCAGATAATAGGTACCTACCTACCTCTTAAGAGTTTCTTGGGTTTTCTGCTTATGAAGTCAAGTGCTAGATAGCTATTAAAATGCTTTGAAAATGGTAAAATGAAAACTCTAGGAGTACACTGTGGAGAAACCAGGTGTTTTTAAACAGTGTCTTGGGGAAGTGCACTAAGTACCCCAAACCTCTAATTATCCTCCTCCTCGGTGTATAGTTGGGAAGGCTGTCTAAATGTATGGTGACACTCCTGTCACTGTTGATATTTTTCTCTAGATGGTTGGTTTGACTTAAGCATTCAGAATCTGTAGGCTGGGAATATTAAAGGAAAACTACCTTTTTTCATAGTTTCTTGCTAGTTGCAACCAGGAACCTATATAGGATTGGATTTTTGGTTTGACCACCAGAGCCTGGGGACTTTAATTGTGGTTCCCCGCATCTAAAATTTACTTCCTCTCTGTGGCTTGTGCAAACCCATCTCACTTTCCGTCCCGTGCTTTCACTTCCTCGTTTTATGGAATTGTTTCTTCCACTGGTAGAGTTCATTTAAGGCACCGTGTTTTGGACTAATCAAAAGAAAACACCAGTAAACAGAATAATTTTTCAAACTGGAAGCTAAAATTGTCTTTTTGGGACTATCTGGTAAATTTCTCAAGCAGTAATTTGTAGAGTCCTTTCAAGGGGACTGTTAGGCATTGACGTTGAGTAGCTGCAGACTTCTTTGAGGAAATCCAGGAAGAGAGAGCAGACACTCCTGTAGCCTCATAGCAGAAATAAGTACTGCAGAAAGGTAGGGCAAAAAGTGGCCTAACTCAGTTCTTTTTAACATGGGTGTGGTGTTCCATGCCTGTCTGGTGACTCACAGAAGACCACTTTCATGAATCAGATTATTGGGCTGGCTTTCAAGCAGTCCTGATCTAATTTTACAGTAAATGCATGAAGTGTGACATTAAAAACAACAACAGCAACAAACCAACTATGGGAGAAAAGACAGGTAAAGGTAACTTGATACCAGAATTATGCACTGGCTTAATTAATGGTGATAGACTTGGGTTCAAAGTATATCAGGCTTTTTGCGTGCTGAAGAGTTAAGTGGCAGAGGCGGGGCTGCGGTGTGGAGGAGAGGTGGGACTTGTCCCCTGCACCTGCCCTTGGGTCTGCTCTGCGCACTTCACCTGGGACTCAGGGCATATCAGTTTCATCTGTGACGTGGAGCTGGTCCACTTACCTCAGAGGTGTTGTGACAGTGGAGTGAAATAATGCCCTATTTTATAAAAATCTCAGATGCCATCAGGTGGAAGTCACACCCTTGCTTTTGTACCGCTACAAAAAAGAAACGCTGGCAGTTAAATCAACTTGGTTTCAAGTGTAATGCACCTGAACTGCAGAGATGTAAAGTGCAGTGGCAGGCTGTGTTTTAAAGGTGAATAAAATACAGCATGCTGGATGTGAAAACAGTTTGCTGTATAGTCCTCAGGAATCATGTTTGATCTTAATTGTGTGAGTCTGGGGAATGAAGCGGAGTTATCAGGAATAAATAATGGGGAAGCACTGAGAAAACTGGGCAAGACAGCAGCCAGCTACAAGGAGGACGAGAAGAGAGAGCCGTATTGGTCTTCACTCAGAGGATATTGGCTGCCAGCAGCACAGGCTTCTCACACCCGTTCATTTTCCAAATGTGGGAAAGTGTGTCTGGGTAGGAAATTCTGTTCTTGGTGAAAGTTAATTTTTACTGATTTTCCTTCAGATTGTTTTTGGGAGGGGCTGGCAGGTGTCCTCCCATGTGAACTGAACTGTCCTCTGCTGTGTGCTGTGTTGACTTAGAACTTAATCGCCCTTGGTTAACTGGAGTCATCCCGGGCACAGTGTCAGGAAGGCTTGGGCAGCACGGGGGCACCACTGGAAACAGTGAGGTTCCAGCATCGCATTCACAAGTAGGCCTTTGGATATTGAAAGAGAGCGTAGTCTTGTGTGCTATTCATTTTAGGCTTCTTCTGATCTTTGTTGAAGTTACTTTATACTCAGAAATGTCTTTTGCTCACAGAATGGGTTTCTTCCCATAGTAGTACATAAGAAAAAAATGGTGGCGTTGTTAACCTATGTCTGCCTTCCCTTTGGTGCAGTGGAGCACTTAATTAGCCATCGATGAGGATTCTAAGAAAAAGTTCATGTCTTAGTAAAGCACGAGACCTAGCAGTTTGCTCTAACAAAGAAAAGGTTTAGAGTTACTCTAGGTGAATGTCTTGTAGAGAATTAAGTCCTTGCTAAAAATAAAATATAAAATCTTTATGCCTGAAGTAGAGGTGGGTCAAAAAGTAAAATATTTTAGGTTTTATGGCTCTTTATCCATTGCATAGTCTTCCTTTGCTTTTAAGCCCTTTAGAGATGTGCAAGTCATTTTTCTCTAGAGGTCCCTCTGTGTTAGAAGGTCCCTATCATGGCCAGGCATCCTTGGACAACTGGCTGATTTTAGAGCCAGGGTAAGGAAATACAAGAGGAGCCTTGTGTGGTGGCGAATGCCTGTAATCCCAGCATTCAAGAGACTGAGGCAAGAGGATCACTGCGAGTTCGAGGCCAGTCTGGGCTATATAGTGAGTTCAGGGCCAGCCTGAACTACACAGTGAGGGTCTGTCTCCAAGAAAAAAAGAAAAGAAAGAAAGTATAAGAGGAGCCTGAAGCTTCCTGTAGTGCCAGTAAGTGAGGAAGTGTTGGAGAAGAAAGAAGATCAGATGGGGCATAGCAAAAGGAGCCAGCAGTCAGCTTGGAAGATGCCCCAGTGGGAAAAGCTAGAACAGTTTGAGCCACAAAATAAATTGTATTATTGGATTATAACCCACAGAACAAGCATCCATGAGTCCATGACTGTATAAACAATGGAATAAAATAATTAAGTCTTCCTTAAGGAAGAATTCTAAACAAGTATAGAGGGATCAAGGGAACTAGAACAACATTTTAAAAAATCACAGTAGTGACTGCAGCAGGCAAGATGTGCAGAGAAATGCAAAAGTTGCTGTACAGAACTTTAAAGAGAAGCAGGGTATTTGCATAGCCTCAAAGTTACCTACCTATCCCCAGTATGTGTAATTACTCTTTATCATGTTTGCAAACTCTTTATCAGTCCTCCCTCCAGGAAGTGTGGCTTACTTCCCTTCCCTCTGGGTATGCGCTGGACTTTCGGACTTGCTCCTAACATAGAGTCCATGAAGGGATGGATAAGTAGTAACTTTACAGTGGTATGATCACCTAGGCCACATGGCCAAAGTTCACCCTACCAAGAGCAAGTCACATGCTCTGATCTGCCATAAGGACAAAGGCAGTTCACCCTGTGATATTCTGGATTCGTCCCAAATATTGTAATCCTACCAAAACACCAGATCATCTAGTTACTCTACAAAATAACTGACAAATACTAACCTCAAGAAATGTCGGGCAGGTGTGTGGCACATGCCTGTAATCTCAGCACTCAAGAGCCTGAGGCAGGAAGATCCCTGCAAGCTCAAAGCCAGCCTGAACTGAACAGTGAGACCCTGTCTCAAAAAGACAAAAGAAAAAGAAAAAAGATATGTCAAAGTTATGAAACACAAGGAAAAACTGAAAAACTGTCAGAGATTGGAGCAGACTAGGAACATGGTGCCTAAATGTGACATTGGTAGTCTGAGATGGACCCCAAAGACTGAAAAGGACTTAAGTGGAGAAAACAGTAAAATCTGAATAAAGTCTGAAATACAGTTAATAGTGTCTGTTGTACTGGTGTTACTATCCTAGTTTTGATGGATGTACCGTGGAGATATAAGGCTTGAACTTTGGGGGAAGCATGGTTAAAGGGTGTGTGGGAATTCTGTGTCCTCTCTGCATTTCTTCTCTAAATCCAAGATGATTTCAAAATAAAATGTTTTTTAAAAGTAGCCAACTTCTTAGCTTAGATTGACCATCAGCTTTTTCTTCAGCAGTTAAGCCTTATTAACCCTTGGCCTCATTTATATCTACAAGATATATATTTGGTAATTGATTTTGATTTTGGAATGTACTTGTTTTTAATAGTATTTTTCTCTTTCCAGGGGAGGCACCTGTTACAGAAGTTCCCTCAGCGTTTGTGATCCTATCTGTGTGCAGTTTAATGATATTAATAGTGTTAATTGCAAACTGTGTTTCTTGCTGTAAGGACCCAGAAATAGACTTTAAGGTGAGAACAGATTGTAAGAGTATTTGAAATCATCTTGTGACATGCTTATCTATCATACAGTGGCCTTATATCCCAGCTTCCTGGGAGGAGGAGTCATCAGGGCCAGATAGTAAATGTCTTCTGCCCTATTGAGCAGTGAATAATGCAGGCCTTCCAGCCCCTGTGACAACTACTCAGCCCTTAGCTCTGCTATTGTACTGCATCAGACACAGATACTGTACTTCGTTAACACAAGATCATAGCTTTGTGCCAGTAAAATTTGGTTTACAAATGGGTGGTTTGGATTTGGCTCACTGGCTGTAGTTTGTCAGCCCAGCCTTAGAGCATCTCTGACAATAGACACCTTCTGTGGTGAGTTGTAAGCTTTTGTTGAGAGGAATACAGCATGATGATCAATTTCACTTGCTATAAAAAAGGGAAGAACAGACTGGTTTTGTGTTTTTCCTAACTTTCCTAGGCTGGTGAATTTGTGGTCATTAGATCACTAAGGTGAGGGGTTCCCCCATGTTTTGTATATGAGGAAGAGTACTGAAACCTCAAGTTTATCTTGAAACTTTGAGTTTCCCAAAGAGAAGAACGCTGCCAACTGTAAAATCCTGGTGAAAGAGGATAACTGAGGGACCGGCTTTGTTACCTGTTAGTGGATGGATTCTACCAGTAAACTGCTGGGAGCTCCTACCCTTGATCTTGCTGCATGCCAGCTGGCCTGTATTAACGCTTAATATATGCTTGTTAAAAACAGTACCTGGGGGGAAACATGAGTACCTGCATGTAGGGAAAATGGCCTTAATTTGTACTTAGGGCAAGCCCAGGCATCCTGAGGGTCCCTGGCTCCATTTAGAAAACAAAATTTTCTCCTTGCTGAAATCTTTTGGTTGGGCATGTAGACCTGGTATTTAGAGCCTTCTTCCTGTTTTGTGTGCTATGTTTATGTGCAGTCTGGTGGTAGCTCTGGTAAAACTGCAAAGCTCTAAATCCAAAGGAATCCAATGAGTCACAGATGGCAACAAATACCCTTACTGGGTCACATGAACTTTAGAGTGGAGGAGGCCTGGCATCAAAATCACCCAGGCACCCGGGATAACAATACAGGTTCCCAGCCTTGACACTAAGTCACAGTCACCTCCCTCACTCAATAACAACATTCAAAATTGTGAGGACAATTGAAGGCAAGTATGAGGTATCAGGAAACATGAGAAGAGACCAACTTCAGTGTCAGCAACATTTATCTTTATCTTTGTCCCAAAATGTCCAGAGTTCTGTGCAAAGTCCTTCAGCAAAGCTGTTAAGGGAAACAGATTCTCCACCTACACTTGTGCCCTGGACATTAAGGGCCCAGAGCAGGGTCTGCAGTGATGTGACTGCCCAGGGGCTGGTGCTGTGAAGAAAGCTCCCTGGCCCAAAAAGCCTGACTCAAGACTGTGGCCTGTGCTGGCGAGTCCTGCCTGCAGCCCTGTTCTCGACCTTTAACATAGACGCTGTATTGGGCCTGAGAAGAGCACATTTGCCAAAGATAGGAAAGGTCAAGAGAGATTTCTGTATCCTAGAGTTTTTTGTGCATCCTCATTTTTAGAGTTATCATCTTTAGAAAATTGGATGTTTTTTATACTTAGATGCCACACTGTTCTGTGGAGTTTTGTTTTTGTTTAGGGGAAGGGGAGCTACTAGACATGGAACCCAAGACCTCACAAATGCTAGGCAAGTATTCTACCATTGATCTACATCCACCCCCAGCCCTACATACCACACAGTTTACACTGGTCTTTTCAGTTTAGCTCCTGATCATTTTTCTACCTGGTGTTGTAGTTCTTTTGTTTTGCTTTGTTTTTTGAGATACGGTCTCACTGTGTAGTTCAGGCTGACCTTGAACTTGAAATTCTCTTGCTTCAGCCTCCCAAGTGCTGAGATTACATGTGTGTACCACCATGCCTAATCCATTGTTGCAGTTTTTCCACTGTTACTCTTTCCAGAGAAATAGGACTCACTTAAAAATATTTTTTCTGAGTCTTGTAACTTCATTTTGATAGAAATCACGTTGCAATTAAAAATTCCATATAAAATTTTAAAATAAAATTACTTTATTTTGACATCGCATACAAAGAGACTTGTGAAAACAAATAGTGTTAAACCAATTGTATAAGCTCTTATAATTTAAAGACAAACTTTTGAATGTGGAAGAATATTTCCATTTTAAGTTGATCATTGTAGAAAATGATTATTGTAGAAAATTTTGCCTTTAAATTCAACCTGTCAGTTTTAAAAGTTACATCATGTACATACAGTTGTTTTTCAAATCCTTTTTACTCTGCTGTTTGGAATTGGAGAGCACAGTTACATGTGCTTTTCTATTCGAAGTAAGTATGAGTTGCAGAGGAAGTTACAGTATTGTGCTCCAAATGAATGCATTGTGCTACCTTAAATGTTAGCCGATGATTTTTAATATGTGCTCCCTTTGGTTTTAGGAATTTGAAGATAATTTTGATGATGAGATAGATTTCACACCACCAGCAGAAGACACCCCATCTGTCCAGTCCCCAGCAGAGGTCTTCACACTCTCAGTACCAAATATCTCGCTCCCAGCTCCATCACAGTTCCAGCCTTCTGTGGGTAAGACCTGGCATCCTAACGTCAGCTTTTCATGAATTATTTCTGAGCAATGCGAATGGGAAAAGAACTTACCGCATTCATAAAATAGTGGCTGCCCATCTTCTCTGCTTGTCTGTTTCTCTGCCTGCTGCTCCCAGTGAAGCTGTGTTCTAGTCAGACCCATCATTCTTGCAGAAGCTGCCTTGCCCTTGCTGGCCCCAGGGTCTGGCATAAGAATGAAACTGGCCTGTCTGATGCATTGAACCTGAACCCTTGGACAGAGCTCCTATCCTCTCTGCCAGCTCTGGACTTGGGTTGTCTTTCTGAGCAGACGTTGCTTTCTCCTCTGGAATGGGCTGCAAGTGGGGAAGTGGTGTGTATTGGATATGTTAATAAGATTGGCTCCTTAAGGTAGAGGTTTGATTAGATGTTAATCAATCCCTTGTTATAAAATAGAATATGACTGCTGGGTATGGTGGCGCATGCCTGTAATCCCAGCACATGGGAGACTGAGGCAGGATTGCCATGAGTTCAAGGCCAATGAGTCTACGTAGTAAGTTCAAGGGCAGGCCAGCCTCAGCTATATAGTAAGACCCTGCCTCAAAAAAAAAAAAAAAAGAATATGACTAATAATGAGTCAAAAAGGGAGTTTTTCCAAGACTGCTAAAAGAAAGCTGTTTTTAAGTCTATAGGCACATGCCCTGCTTTTTGTGGTACCGTGTACACAGTGTGGAGTGTGTTTAGGGCAGTGTAAACCCAAGGAGCATACATAACTAAAAGAAAAAGTAAGATGAAGTGGGATTCTGCTGGTACCTCTTATATAAAGTATTTGTGAAATCAGGTATATTTATGTTTATAGGTTTTACAACATTTACAAACAATGGCATATAGTATTTAGCTTTAGTGTTTGTAAGTAACATTAACCTAACTTCAACTGGGATAGTAAAGTTTGAGAGGAACCCACTGTATTCTTGGCACAACTTAAAGGAGGCTTATCTCTAAACTGAACTGCTTTGTTATTGCTTATTTGATAATTTGCTTTCCTGGTACTTAAGAACAGCCTTGAAAGGCTGCTTGGAGCTTTTATAGGCCTGTCGTTTAAACCTTTCTGAATTAATTTAAGTGGTAGAATCCCAACTCAGATCAGCATCAGTAGGAAAGAGACCCAGACCATAGGAAGAGTAAGGTGAAGCTGACCTGGGAGACAGCTAAGCCTTGATCCCCACTAGCACTCCATATCCATTGCTTGTTTTCCCCTCCCTTTGCGTGTCAGCTTGACCCCCAGTGGCTTCTCTCTTCTGTCATGAGCATGGCTGTGGGCAGGTCCAGGTCCATCTCCTTGTAGTTTTGCAACCAAGGAGAAAAGGTGTTTCTCTGTCCTTGGATCAGCAGGAAAACCTGGGGAAGACATTCTGGTTGGCCTCAGAGCCATCCTTTAGGGAAAAAGTGAGACAGATAAGAGACTAGTAGCTTCTCTTTAAAATCTGTTGAAATAGATGGGGGCATAGGCAGAAATGCCATGAGAGAAATTATAGAGCTGGGTAGCCATCCTGACTTTATCTATATCCATCCTTCTTTCTGTTTTACTGAAGCCTTCTATTCTAAAATGGCCCTTAATAGGGAGAAATCACTTTTAAGTTTCTCTGCTTAGAATATGCAAAGTATTTTTATCATCTTGGGATATACGGGGCCTTTCCAAGCATGACACTAAGCCTAGAAGCCATAAGGGAAAATATTGCCAAATCTGATTCATGAAATAAAATATTCTGCATGTAAAAATGTTCCATATGCCAATTTACATAGTAGCAAAAAGTATTTGTAACCTCCAGTGAAAAATTTTTACGTATTATCTTAGTTATTTTTCTCTCCTAGCTGAGACAAAATACCTGATGCCCCAGTGTTAGGGGAGGAAAGGTTTATTCAGCTCACAGTATGTAGAGGTTTCAGTCCGTAATAAGCTGGCTCTGAGGCAGGGTTGCTTGGCAGGGAAGAAGCAGATCATGGCGGGCAGACTGTAGCAAAGCAACAAGAGAGGAGGGACAAGCCTCATTCTGTCCCTTATATTGTATGCAGGCTAGCTGCCCTAAGGCCGGTATAGCACTCACACTCTTAATCCTAGCCAGAACTATGCCAAACCAATGGTGGACTGATTTACTAATCACACAGCGTTGATCCCAGCACCACACACTGTAGATACAGCCACCTCTGAAAAGCCCAGCCTTCTCCATGAATGCATGAGGCTTTGGGGAGACATCTAGACACAAACCATAATATGTATTAAGAGCTCACACAAATGTGTAGGGGAAAGAGTAATACGTACTCCACTAGAAGAGATAAGCTGAGGCTATGAAAGAAAAAAATCTTGGGAAGAAATTCAAATGGCCAATAAATGGGAGAACTTTATTATTAATTAAAGAAATGCAAACTTCAAGTAAGATAATAAGTAAAGATGGAAAGAAATGACACTAAGGTTGGGTGTAGTGCACATTCCTCTGGACGCTGAGGTGGGAAGATCATCTGAGACCACTTGGGGCAACACAGCAAGACCATCTCCAAAAAAAAACACCAGGCAGGTAGTGATGTGAAATAATCTGGATTGTTTCTAACTTTTTTTGCTATTAAAAATAAAGCTTTTACTGAAGTTGTCTTCAACATTGTTATTGAGCTAGTATATTTTATTTGTAGAATATATTTTTAGAAGGGGTTAAATAGTGTATGTTCTTAGAATTTTAATGGATATTGCCAGTTTGCCTTCCTCAGAAATTATACTAATTTGTATTTCTGCCCTTTGGGCATTAATAGCTTGTGCTGGTGTTTATGAAGCCAAGTTGATATCAGTTCAAATTAGATTGTTATAGATGTAAGATGTTAACTGTAATTCCCATGGTAACCACTAAAAATACACAGAAAAGGAAATCAAAATGGCACACTAAAAAAGAAAAAAGTCACATATGTACAAAATTAGATTTTTTTGAGGAACAATTTTTCTGATTTTAATAGTCAACAGTCTTGTTAGAAGTCAACGTTTACTAGTCTTTTTTAAGAGTTCTAACTTTTAAGGTTTATGTATTAACAAGTCTCTACAGATAGCTTTTTGTATCTTGAACTATTTCCCTATTCTATGATCAAAATAAGTTTTTTCCTCCTTTTTTCTTTTTCTTTGCAGGGGGCAGGGTGTGGTCATGGTGTTTGTGCTGGGAAACAAGGGGCTCACACGTACTAGATTCTGCCTTTTTATTTTTTGATGTTTTATAGTTTTGCTTTCACTTTGAGTCCATAACTCATCTTGAGTTGATCTTTGCATATGGGAATCCAAGTTCAGTATTTCTTGGAGATTACTGTAATTTTTTCAGCTTCATTTTCATTGATCCTTCCTTTCCTGTCTGCTTCTGTATGTACGTGCCTCTGTTCTAGACTTTCTTTTCTCTGTTGTTAGTTAATCTCTGTATTAGTTGGCTTTCTGTCACTGTGACAAATACCTAAGATAAACAGTTTAAAAGAGGAAGGTTTATTTTGGCTTACAGTTGCGGAAGTTTCAGTCTGTGATCACCCAGCACCATTGGATTCAGTCCTATTTTGAGGCAGAAACATCATTGTAGAGGGTATGGCAAAAAGCTGCCCACCTCATGGTGGCCAGGAAGCAGAGAGAAGAGGAAGGAACCAGGGAGGAGATATACCCCCAGTGACCTACTTCCTCTAACTGGCCCCACCTCCCAATAGCCCTTTAGCTATGAGTTCATCTGTGGGTTAATCTGTTGATGAAGTTAGCACCCTCATGATCTAATCACCTCTGTAGGCCCCACCTCTGAACATCGTTACATTGAGAATAAAGTTCTTAATACATGAATCTTCGGGGGAGACTTCATATTTAAGCTATAACAATCTATTCCTTGTCACCATACCAGTGTTAATTATAATAACTTCACTATAAAAATGTTGATTTACACATATCATCTCACCTTCTGTAGGTTCTCTTCATAGTGGTCTTTGTTACATGCAAGTTGTTAGTTTTGTTGAAACCAAGTTTATCTACTGTTTTTTCCTATTATTACTTGTACTTTGGATGCTGTATTTAAGAAACCATTGCCAAATCCAAGGTCATGAAAATTTGCCCCTGTGTTATCTTTGAGCTTTATGATTTTAGCTCCTAAATTTAGTTTTTTGATTCATTTTGGGGTATATTTTTTTAAATGTAGTATAAGGAAAGGGTCTAGTTTAATTCTTTTGTACATGGCTATCCAGTTTTCTGAATAACAGTGTTTGGAGTGTTCTTTCCCCCAATGGAATTGTCTGGGCATCCTTTTTGAAAATCAATCCATTATATTTATTTGGACTTGTTTCTAGACTCTCAGTTGTATTGATTGATATGTCTGTCCTTATTTTGATACATACCACTCTGTTTT
>NW_004955460.1:14044438-14094918 GCF_000276665.1 Chinchilla lanigera
TGAGCTAAATCCCCAGCCCCTATACCACTCTGTTTTGATTACTGTCATTTTAGTTTTATGGTAGAAATGGGAAAGTATGGGTCCTACAACTTTTTCTTTGCAGAATTTTTTTTTTTTTTTTTTGCTGTTATTTGGGATCCTTTGCAGCTCATATAAATTGGATTAACATTTCTAATTTGTATTTCTGCAGAACAAGCTACTGAGATTTTGATATGAATTATCATTATTTTGTTCTATTATTTTGATTCCCTTCTCATTGCCTTTTGAATATATTTTTAGGTCTTAGTGATTACAGTAAAGATTATAAGTAACATCTTGCACTTGTAACAGTTGGGTTCAAATTGACATCAGTTTCAGCGGCACATGAAAACTCTACTCCTGTACAGCTTGTTCCCTCCCTTTACATTGCCACAAATTGCAACTTCATTTTGTGTCCGTTAACATGAATTTATAATTTTTAAGCATATTTTAAATCACTTTGGGAAATAAAAAGAGGAACTATACACCACAATAGAATAATACTGGCTCTTCTGTTTACCTGTTTAGTTATGCTTACTGGAAATCTTCATTTCTTCATACAGCTCAAATTACTGTTTGCTATCTTTTTGTTTTAGGTCAGGTATGTTGGCTGTACACATTCATTCATCTGAGAATATTGTAATTTCTCTTTCATTTCTGAAAGATAGTTTTTCCAAGACAGAATTCTTGGTTTTCTAGTCTTTTCATTCAGTACTTTGTCTTGTGAAGCCACTATTTTCTGGCCTACCTTTTTTTTTTTTTTTTTTTATACTGAGTAATGGCTGTTGATCTTATTGAGGATCCCATGTACATAATGAATTGCCTCTCTCTTGCTGCTTACCAGACTTTGTCTCTGGTTTTCTGTAGTTTGATTTTAATATGTTTTGATATGGGTCTCTTTGAGCTTAATGTTATTTAGAGTTTGGTGAGATTTTTGGATGTGTAGATTCATATCCTTCATCAGATTTGGGGCATTTTCTACCATTGTGTCTTCAAATAATTTTTCTCTCATTCTCATCTTCTTTCCAATACTCCTATTATGTCTATATTGGTCCACTTGATGGTGTTTCCACATTGGAATTACTGGATCAGAAAAACAGTGGGAAGTATTAAAGAATCAAGTAGAATACACATTCAAAAATATTGTCAATATTGAAACTTGCCAGTGTTTTGGCATGATTTGAAAGCAATTTTTTATGTATTTATTTCTACCTTTATTAGCACAAACATTAAATTTATGTTAGCATTTGTACCTTATATGTTAGGTATTTAACATTTATTTATCTTAGTTAAATACTTACATTTTTTTGGGTTTTTTTTTAAGACAGGGTCTTGCTATGCAGTTCAGGCTGGCCTTGTGCTCACTTTGTAGCCCAGGCTGGCCTTGAACTCACAAGGAGCTTCTTGCCTCAGCCTCCCGAGTGCTGGGATTACAGGTGTGTACCACCATGCCCGATAATACTTACATTTTAATGTTCTTTGTTCTACAGAAGGTTTGAAGTCTCAAGTTGCTCGCCACAGTCTAAACTATATACAGGAAATTGGAAATGGCTGGTTTGGAAAGGTAAAGTATTCTTCAGTTTTATTTTTTTTCCTTCTGATTATACAGTTTAGAATTTATAGCTAATTAAGAACTGTATCAGCATTCCACATTCTGTAGATATTGCCGTATAATAAAGTTTCCCCATTGCCCTCTGTAACCATCTGGGAACATGAGCTCCAGCATTCCTAAGTGTACAACTATTGTTAGAAAAGTGTCTTGATTCATTTAGGCTGCTGTAACAAAGTGCCATACACTGGGCAGCTAACAACAGAAATGTATTTCTCACCTTCTGAAGATTGGGAAGTCCAAGATCAAGTTGAGTGATTCAGCTTCTGACATATGAGTTGTACTTTCTTGCTATGTATTCACATTGTAGAAAGGGCAAAGCACCTCTGTGGAGGAGGCCTGCTCCCTTTTTCTTTAGAGATAGGGTCTCAGGCTGGGTATGGTGGTACACATCTGTAATCCCAGCACTTGGGAAGCTGACAGAAGGATTGATGTGAGGTCAAGGCCAGCCTGGGCTGCATAGTGAGATCAAGGCTGGTGTGGCCTACAGAGTGAGACCCTCTATCAAAAAAAAAAAAGAAAGAAAAAAAAGAGAGAGTCTCATTGTGTTGCCCAGGGTGGCTCCAGAATTCTGGGCTCTAGACGCATTCAGTATCTATATATACAGTTCTGAAGTGCTTTAAGTGCTGTAAGAGCAGCTGGAAGTATAGATCCAGAGTTCAAAACGTCAGTTCAAGAGGGAAAACTCAGAATATATATGGTACAGGATTTCAAGAAGCAAGTCTAGATGAACTCATTGAGGATTTCAAAATGAAGATAAGAGGGAAGCATAAGGATTAAACTCTCAGGCCCTGCAGCAGGAGAGGTCAGGGCAGTCAGTGAGCAGGGAGCCAGCCTCCTGAGAGGAACATTCAGAAAGTGGGCTGAGATGGCAGTCCAGGTGCGTTCATTATACCAGTAGCAAGTGCTGCAGCTTCCAGAGTGAGCAAGATCAAGGCTGGGAGAATGAGGACTCAGCAACATGAGCTGCTGAGTTGTGTCCCGGCTGGAAACTCTAGGGGAATAGCAGTGCTACAAGCTTGCAAGGGAAAGAGTTCCAAAAAAGGAGGAGGAAAAGACAGTTCTCTTGAGTTTTACTATAAAAAGGATTAGAGACCTGGAGGAGTATCTGGTGACATCCTGAGGGCCGGGGACAGATTTTATGATGTACTCTCTTTTCATCGGATGGCAAGCTGTTTCAGCATGTTTGTGTGTAGGGAGGGCACTGATGGTGCAGGAGTAAAGTCTTTGGTGATCAAGAGGTCAGGGTCGCTAGCACAGTTGGAGGACTTGGTCCTAGGGAAGAGGCAATGTCTCTTTCCCAATGAGGCCAAAGCAGAGGGTGTGGATGCAGGTGTATTGGGTGGTGTTAAAATGAGGATGTTCACTTCTGATGGTTGTTCCAGTGGCTGGGAGGCCCATTCGTCCCTTAAGAGGGAGGAGAAAAGATACAAGAAGTCTGAACAGGAAATGTGAAAGTTGTCTGGGAAAGAGAATCAGCTGGGGAAATGCAGGAGGGAGGTGCTGAGGACCCAATAAATTTATAAGAGCAGTCATCCTGGTGGCATTTTTCTCAGCTGTTGGTGTTTTATGGTAGGCTGGCCATTGAATGTAACCAGCACCAGGGTTTGCCCAGCTGTTACACTTCATAGACAGCAAGGGAGTGATGAAAGGTAGACGGGGAATGAGGGAGGCTCATGGGAAAACCGTACAAGTAGTGGGTTTGGAGGGCAGGTTGGGGACAGTGATGGAGATGAATTAGAGATAAAGGGACTGGTTGAAAAGGAGAGGTCAGAATTCAAGGTTTGGGCCGTAAGATAGTTATTAGCTAGGCCTCGGCCCATGGAAGTAGCTACTGAGAATGTAAAAAGTATGAGTAGAAATGAGGTGAAAGAACTGAGAGGTCCAGGTGTTAAAAGAATCATCCCTGAAGATAGTGAGCACTGTAAGTGCTAGTGATGACGGAGCGAGAAGCTGAGCCCATTTTTACCCCCCTTTAAATTGACATCTTAAGAGTGTGAGGGGGCTGGGGATTTAGCTCAGTGGCGCAGCGCCTGCCTGGCAAGCGCAAGGTCATGAGTTTGATTCCCGGTACCAGAAAAAAACCAAAAACCAAAAAGAAAAAAAAAAAAAAAAAGAGTATGAGGTTCATTATATATTTCTTTTGTTATATGTGTGCAAAGTGGTCTTCTGAGGCAAAGAATATGATTTAATTATCAGAATTTTTTATCCTCTTTACTCTTCTGCCCTTATATTCCTGATAAACGTACTGTGTTCTAATCAAGTTTTTACTTTATCTGGAGCGTTAAAATTAATTTACTTTAGCCCCGTGTGGTAGCACATGGCTATAATCCCAGCACGCAAGAGGCTGAAGCAGGAGGTTTACCATGAGTTCGAGGCCAGCCTGGGCTACATAGTGGGTTCAAAGCCAGGCTGAATTACATAGTGAGATCCTGTCTCAAAATAAATAGATTAATTAATTAATTAACTTTATAAAAAATATAAATTTTTTTTAAATATTGAGAATTGAACCCAAGGGCACCTACCACTGAGCTGCTTTTTTATTATGAGGCAGGGTCTTACTAAGTTGCCCAGGCTAGCCTTGACCTTGTGATTTTCCTGCCTCAGCTTTGTAAGTAGCTAGGATTACATGTGTATGTATACCTAGCCATAAATTATTTTAAAAGGAAATCATTTAGTTTTGATCATTTTCTAGTTAAAATGTTTACTTCATGATTATTTTAAGATGATAAAATAATTATATTTTAGAATGCTTTTGCGCTGTATTATTTACATTTAATATTTTCCTTGTAGCTAGGTCTTACATGAGGTGTATCTTTCTTGCTTTATGTTTTACTAATGTTAGTAGAATTTTTTCCCTCTGTTTTGACTGAAATTTTGGTACTTGCCTGAAGATAAAGGCCTGATGTTATTGGAATATGATGAATTTAAAAATTTTCAGCACAACATCAGTTTATACATTGGCAGTTTGTCAGCTTCCTTCTTCACATGAGCAGCAAACTAAGTGATAGTTTAGTTGAAGTGTTTCTGAGAAGCACTTGAGTTATGTTTGAATTGAACTTATAAATTGCTCTAATTGTAATGTCATGGTTTATTGCTTTGGAAGTGTAGTTTAAATTACATAGAAAAGATACATGTGTATGTATGTTTATGTATATGTTATGAATGTTGTAAATATATGAGTAGTTTATTTTTAGTTTCTTTATAATTAGTATATGTTTTTGATATATAGATTATATATATACATATAGAATCTTAATCATTTTTGCTTCTCCTTACCCTCTTGCCGTCCAGTCTCCCCCTGATGAATAGATTTAAATGACCCTTTTCCTGAAAAATGTCTGCATTTTCTCAGTTTTTTGTAAGTTAATATGTAAAGTAATAGAAGGCCACATGGTTGTCCCTTAGATTCCTTGAATTCCATTTCCTGCTAAGTGAGACATACTTCTTTATCATTCTGATGAAAGTGACACAAGAAACTGTTCTTTTCCTTTAGGTCCTCCTTGGAGAGATTTATACAGGCACAAGTGTAGCAAGAGTAATAGTGAAAGAATTAAAAGCAAGTGCAAGCCCCAAGGAACAGGATACTTTTTTGAAAAACGGCGAACCTTACTAGTAAGTAAGCCTCAGCTTATATTCTGTAAACATAGTGCGTGGTCTTTTGAAAATCAAGCATGGAAAACTACTTTTAAGTTTCTGCTTTCATCATACAGAAATAATTAAATAAGACCCAGAGTCTCATAAGATCTGAAATGTCCAAATTTCAGTTGAAAATCACTTATAATCTAAAGAGCCAGGAGAACTCAAGTTGAATTATAAAATAGCCAACACCGGATGGTAGAGATGCTAGAACTATTGGGCAAGTATTTCAAAGTGTAAGTGCCTCAGTGAACATGTGCAGTACACATAAAACATGAAACATATGGTCTCAGTGAAGAACAGAAGACAGAAAGAAGACCTCAGTGGAAATTTTAGAACTGAAAAATACAGTAACTGAAATTACAAACTCAGCAGCAGAATGGAAAGGAGACAGAAAAGTTGAAAATGAAACAGTTAAGTATTGCCTACTTTGAACAAAAAGACTTGAAAGAAAATAAAGCCCCAGGGACACTGGGGAGTAACAATCTAGCATTCATGTCATAGATGTCTTAGAATGAAGGGAGATAGAAAATAGGTCTGAAAAAAGCATCAAAGAAACAGTGGCTTAAAAGTTGCTAAATTTAAAAAGACAAAACCTATAGATTGAAGAAATCGAGCAACTCTCAAATTAAACTCAAACTTCTGAAAACTAAAGACAAACAAAAACGTTTGAAAGGGAAAAGCAGTTTGAATGACAGCGGATTCCTTGTCATAAACTCTGGAGGCCAGAAGGAAATGAGATGGCATTTTTCAAGTGTTAAAAGAACCATGGAAGTACATATCCAGAGAAGATACCCTTCAAGAATAAAGGAGGGCCAAGGATATAGCTTAGTGGCATAAGCGCCTGCCTGGCAAACGCAAGGTCCTGAGTTCGATTGCTGGTGCCCCCCCAAAAAAGTAAAGGAAATATCAAAATATTCTCAGATGAAAGAAAACTAAGACAATTTATTTCCAACAAAGTTACCTACTCTTAAAAGACATTTTTTTTTAAGACAAATAATAAAAGAAGGGACCTCAGAACATTCAGGAGGAAGAGGGAATAGCAGAAAGAATAAAAATATGGCTGTATTTCCTCTGCTTAATTCAGATCCATCAAAACCCTACATCTGCCATCATACTGCATCGTGAAAGACTGAATGCTTTTTATCCTGTGATCAGGACAACACATGGGTATTTGCTGTCACTACTGTTATTCATCATGGTGTGGAACTGCAGGATATAAGATCAACATAGAAAACTCAGTTTGGGGCTAAGGGTGTAGAACATTTGCCTAACCAGCACAAAGCCTTGGATTCAATCCCAAACACATAACCTGCCTAGTTTTTAAAAGTCGTTTTATTTCTATAAATTAGCACTGCCTACATGAAAACCAAAATTTAAAAGATTGTAATATTTAATTTCTTTCTCAAAATTAAACTTTTGTGATGCTAAATTTTTGTATGCTAAAAGCTATAAAAGCTGTTGAAAAAAATCAAAGATACAAATAAATGATGTCTACAGTATTCCTGCACTAAAAGACTCAACTTAGTAAAGTTGCTGATCCTTCACAAATTAATAGTTTATTACATTTCCTATTGAAATCCTAGGAAGCGTTTAAAATCTGTATGCAAAATTATTATAATGCTTGCTTCAGCAGCATTTATGCTAAAAATTGGAACAATACAGAGAAGATTAGCATGACCCCATGTGGAAAAGAATGCCACAAAATTTGTATTTTATTTTTATTTATTTGTTTATGTCTTTTTTTTTTTTTTTTTTCCAAGGTGGGGTCTTGCTGTGTAGCCCAGGCTGGCCTCGAACTCACTTTGTAGCCCAGACTGGCCTCAAACTTGAAGCAGTCCTCCTGTTTCGGCCTCCTGAGTGCTAGGATTATAGGTGTGCACCATCACACCTGGCAAATTTGGTTTTTTAAAATGAAAGAAAAATTACAAAGTTACATGGAAAAGCAAAAGAACCAGTATCATCAAAACAAGAATGAGAAGTAATAAACTTAGACTTGCTCTCCTCTTTTAAACCTCTTACATAGCTACAGTCACAAAGACTGTCATTGGCAGAGGGACAGACACACAGACAGACGGGAATGGAATAGAAGATCTACAAATAGCTTTGCTGTTTTGGTTGTGGCCACTTGATTTTTGACAGCAGTGCAGAAGCAGCTGAATAGATGAAAGATGGCCTTTGCAATAAGTGATGCTGGAGTGGTTGGATATTTAAGAAAGATTCTTGGAAACCTCACATCTTGTGCACAGTTTAATTGAGTAGGGACTGTAGTTTAGTGTATGTGCTGCTGACGCGAGCACAATATGGACCATAGCTTAAAATGTAAAAAATTAAATGAAAGGCTGTAAGAATTTATCGTAGAAGAAAGTCTAAAACCTAGAGCTTGATGAAGTGTTTTTAGACATGACATTAAAAATAAGATCCTTAAAGGGGGAAAAAAAGATAAATTGGATCACCAGAATTATAACCATTTGCTCTGTAAAAGGCCCTGGCAAGAGAATCAAAAGACCAGCTTCAATCCAACATCAGTGTGTTGGATTCATATCTAGGATTTCAAAAGAACTCTCATAACCCAGCGGGAAACAACAACAAAAATTAAAGCAACTCTCAAATTAGGAAAATGTCAAAAAAGCATTAAGAGACATCTTACCAGAGTATGTATGGATGGATGGCAAGTAACCGTATGAGAAGACGTTCAGCATCATAGCTGTTAATATAATTGAGATCACACTGAAATG
Organism: Chinchilla lanigera; assembly: GCF_000276665.1. Taxonomy (NCBI): domain Eukaryota; kingdom Metazoa; phylum Chordata; class Mammalia; order Rodentia; family Chinchillidae; genus Chinchilla; species Chinchilla lanigera. The sequence goes on from NW_004955460.1 coordinate 14,052,443, forward strand.
TCACTATACTTGTTAGAAAAGCTAAAATGAAAAAGTAGTGACAGTACCAAATTGTAAAATGCAGTGAGGATGAGGAGAAACTAGATCTTATGTCCACTGCTAATGAATGCATATGGGCACGTACGTATCCCTTAGCACCTAAGGGCATTGGGTCCAGGACCTCCTGAAAATGCCGAAGTCCAAGGATGTGCAAGTCCCTTACATGGGATGGCAGAGATTTGCGTGTAGCCTGAGCACATCCTCCTGTATGTTTTCAGTCATCTCTGTAGATTATTTATAACAGCCAGTATGATGTAAATGCTGTGTGAATGTTTATTCTGTTGTTGGGGGAGTAATGACAAGAATGAAAATACATGTTTAGTACAGGTACAGTTTTTCTTTGCCAGATATTTTCAGTCTTCAGTGGGTTGAATATATGAATGTTGAGCCTGTGCATATGGAGGGCCAGTATATACACCAAGAGAGGCTTATTTTAAGGAACTGGTCTATGCAATTGCGCTATTGGCAAGTCCAAAATCAGGGCAACCCAAAGAAGAGCCAGTGTGAAAAGTTTAGGTCTGAAGGCTCTCTGCTGATAGAATTGCTTCTTTCCTATGGGAAGTTAATCTTTTTTTTGTATTAAAGTCTTCACCTGATGAATGAGGCCCACCCTCATGGAGGGGTCTGCTTTACCTAAAGTCTATGAGTGTAAATAATAATCTCACCCAAAAACATCCTCACAGAAATATCCAGGAATGATGTTGACCCAGTATCTGCACTGTGGCCCTGCTGAAATGACACGTTAGCCATCACCTCATTGAACCTAATAATTATACTCTTGGTCATTTATTCCAGAGAAATGAAAGCTTTTGCATTTACCCCCAAGCCCTTCCATGAGTGTTTGTAGTGCTTTATTTATAATACCAAGAAGCACAAAAGCTATAATGTCCCTCAGTAGGTGAATGGATAAACAAGTTGTGGCGCATCCATACTGTGAGATCCTCGTGCACAGTAGAAAGGAATGAAATACTGATAGGCAACAGCTGGGGTGATCTCAAGGGGATTGTGTTAAGTGGAAAAAACCAATCCCAAAAGCCATATCCTGTATGATTCTGTTTATGTAATACAGGTTGAGCATTCCTAATCAGAAATCAAAAATACTCCAAAACTGAAACTCTGAATGTCAGCAAGATACCACAAGTGGAAATTTGCATATCTGAGCTTGTGACTTGTCACAGTCAAAACTCAGGTGCACTAAAAATGTTGTCATAGTTACCTTCAGGATGTGTATATGAGGTGTATATGAACCATAACTTAATTCTTTGTAGAATTAGGTTTCAGGGTAGCTCATTATATATATACAGATACTCCGAAATCTGAAACACATCTGGTCCCAGGTATTTTGGATAAGGAATACTGAACCTGTATTTTTTTTTTCTTTCTTTCTTTTTTTGTCTTTTTGAGACAGGGTCTTGCTATGCAGTTCAGGCTGACCTTGAGCTCACTTCGTAGCCCAGGTTGGCCTCCAACTCGCAACAATCCTCCTGCCTCAGCCTCCCAAGTGCTGGGATTACAGGCGTGCACCACCACGCCCGACCTGAACTTGTATTCTTAAAATGAAAACAATATAAAAATGGGAAACAGTTTAATGGTATAAAGGGCAAAAATGGGTAACTTGGAGCAGATTTTTGAGCTTGATGGACTAGTTCTGTACCTCCATTGAAGAAGTGGTCAAGCAGTCCACATGTGGTGACATGACATAAAGGGCTTCCTTCCATGGGCAGTTCCCTGGTTTTGGTCTCATACAGTAAACAGTTACACCATGAATAACCACTGAGGGACATGGGGTGAGGGTACTGCCTTTGCAAGTTCCTAGTTTGTTTGTTTCAAAGTAAATATTGTGTTGTTTGTTTTTTTTTTTAATATTTTGATGTCTTTTATTTACCTTTATTTTTCTTTTGGAAAAAGAAATTTTCCAAAATGTTTGCACATACTATAAAAATTTATGGGAATATCCTGAAGGAAAAACTTGAGTTATTTAATATCTGGATTAAAATGCTAACGAATTTTTATACTTGTCTGCCTTATTTTAAATGCTACCTCAAAATATTATTCTAAATTCAAATTCTGAAAGAAAAGATTCTTAAATGAGAGGAGTTTTTGGTTTTTTTTTTGCCCCTTTCTTTTTGTACTGGGGGTGAAACCAAGGATCTTGCATATGCTAGGCAAGTTCTGTACCACTGAGCTACACCTCCAGCCTTTTAAAAAAATTTTAAAGTAAGTTAGCTAAGTTACCAAAGCTCATCTCCAACTTGGGATCCTCCTGGCTCAACCTCCTGAGTAAGTGGGATTATAGGTGCTTGGCTAGGAATTCTTTACTAATCTGTGACTCCACTTGATGAGCTTTGAATAATTTAATCATTAGGTAAGTCTATATCTGTTAAGATCTTAATATGATCTTTTTAGTTTTTCGTACATACTTAAATCATTTAAATGATAAAACTTCAGTTGCTGTTTGGACCGTTTTTCTAGCATGCTTCCTGATGAATATAATACTGTGTCTTTTATTTTGACCAGTATTCTTCAGCATCCAAATATTCTCGAGTGTGTGGGACAGTGTGTAGAAGCAATTCCCTATCTTCTGGTGTTTGAGTTCTGCGACTTGGTAAGTTTTTAGGAGAGATTCAAATTGAAGAGATGGAAGGGTTATATCCAGGGTGGTTTTTGTTTCTGGTGGTACTGCCTCTGAACCCAGGCCTTTTGCACTAAGTGACATCCCAAGTCTGTTTTCTTCAATACTGTAGATCAAAACACTTAGTTCTATCCCCAGTCCTTTTTAATTTTTATTTTGAGACAGGGTCTTACCAGTTTTCCCAGATAGGCCTCCAACTTGTAGTCTTCTGTCTCAGTCTCCTGAAGAGTAGTTGGGGTCACAGGCACGAGCCACCATGCCCAGCTATCCAACTGTTTCTGAGAGAAAGTAGAAATAGTGGACTTGGATGGAAATACTTTTATGTCTGTCACCTGTTTGAAGATCCTTATGATAGATTAGCTCATTACCTTTGATCATTGTATTAAGCAGCACCTGTACAATGTTTCATTCTACTCCATGGCCTGTGCTAGGTTCTTTTCTCCCATTACCACATTGAATCAAGAAAGCCCCGAGTGAGGTACTAGTATCCATACTTTACGTACAGTTAAAGTAGGGCTGGGATGGGGCATTGGAGGGTCTTGAAAATGTTGTGTGTTAAGATTATATGTTCTTCCTGAGAACTTGAGGTCTTCACTTGGAAATTCTAATTTTCCCCACTGGGGAAGCCCAAGGATACTCCTTACCAATAGAATACTCATGATCTGCCAGTTTGAAAATAGTGAGTGTATTTAACATTTATATTTTTAATGAATTAGATAAGTTTTTTTTTTTTTTTTTTCCGTTTGGTATCAGGAATCAAACTCAGGACCTCACACTTGCCAAGCAGGCACTGCGCCACTGAGCTGTATCCCTGGCCCAGATGATTTATTTTCTGAACTATTCTGAGCATGATACTATGTATTACTCATAGAGATTTATAGTTGGAAAAATTGTGCTCTGTGAATTTTGTGAATAATTTTAATAACAAGTTTAGTGTGATAATTTCCTGTAAACATCTTTTTAAACCCCGTGCGGAATATTTCATCTTTTCGTAAGCCTATTTTTAACACGTAATTATTATTTTTCAAAAACAGTTCATTGAATTTGTTAGGTTTTAATTGATTTCTTTGCATCATCTTAGTTTTTAGAACATTACAACTTTCTTGTCTATGCACAGAAAATTAGGAGTACCCCGCAATAAATCCTCAGTTAATTCAAGTAACATTTCCTTCTATTAAAATAGAATGCGGTAAATATTGTAATTTTTTAATTCCTAAATATGATTTGAATATTTCTGTTGACAGAAGTAGTTAATTACAAAGGATAATTAGGTAATAAACCGAACATACTAGCTTTCATTCTGTTACGTCACAGTGACTCCTAAGTCCTTGTGGCTTGACCTAAACCAACACAGCAATTCTCACACCTTTTTACCTGTTGGTTTGGGGTCAGCTGCTGGTCTGTCCAGCTAACATTCTAGGATCAGTGTTTTTCTCAGCAGATGCTGGCACTCACACACGAATGTATATTCTGGTGTTGTTTCATATGGTGTTGCTTATGGGGCTTTTGGGTCAAGTTTATGAGCTTGTTCAAATCTCATCCTCTTCTGCCTTTGGGGGTGAAGAGAAAGGGATTCAGAGGATTTGAATCAATTTTTTAGAAGCATATTAAAATCTCCATGCTGATAATGGATTTTCCATACTTTTCCTTATAATTCTGGTTGTTCTGCTTTACAGTTTTTGATACTTTGTTGTGTGGAGAGTACAAAGTTAGATTTGGGCACTGGAGATGTAGCTTGGTGGTAGAGCACTTGCCTAGAACTGTATGTACAAGACTCTGGGATTCTATACCCAGAACTGTTAAAAAAAAAAAAATCAACTTTAGCATTGGTATGACTTCCTATAAGTGGACCCTTGACTTACAAACTCAACTCGTTCCTGAGGGCTGGTTGTAACTCACATTGTCAATTAAAGGCTCAAGTTTACACAGCCTTCAAAGTCTGTTCTTTATACAGGCAGATCTTAGTGTCCTTAGAAAAACATTGGCCCAGGACTTGTCAGTTAACCCCACATAAGAAAGGATGTTGTAATGTTCCTTTTAGAATGCTTTAAGGATTAAATCTGTATCTGAGACCATCTGGAAGCATAAGTGGCCAGCATTCAGGTCATAACCCAAGTTGTTCCTATGTCAGGCTGATAACTCGAGGGTCCACTGTAATTTGAACCTTTTAGCATATGTGAAAAGACTGTCTTTCAGGTTTAGAGCATCTCTGTCAATCATTTTCTTCTGTGGTTTATATCTCTTATAAATAGTTTTTTGTTTAAATTTTAATTAACCTGGCAGTCTTGGTCACTTAAAATAGAACATTTACATTTACTGTAGTTAGCATGATGTTTAGAACTTTCCCTACCTAATTGGTATTAGTTTTCTTCCCTCATTTTCTTTTTTGCTTTCTTTTAGATACTTGGTTTTTCGTGCTTCCAATTTTACCATCTACTAATTTGATTTTTAGATACTATTTCTTGATGTGGCTACCCTGGAAATTACAGCATGCATATTGAACTTAGTTTTTTTTTTGTTTGTTTGTTTTTGTTTTTGTTTTTCTCCGGAACCGGGAACCGAACTCACAACCTTGCGCTTGCCAGGCAGGCGCGTTTGCCACTGAGCTAAATCCCCAGCCCTGAACTTAGTTTTTTAACCGTGCTGCAAAGAAGCCAGGATGATCTCACTGTATTTGAGGAAACTAGGAATTGAACTTACTCCCTGGGCTATTCCCATGGTCTCTTCTGTGTTGGAGGGTGCTTTGTTACTGAACACTTACCATCACAGGGCAACATGTGGTAGGCCTAACACTTAGAGGTACAATATAGTCTTATCTTCTAGATGTCACAGGTAGAGGGGACAATTGTGGTAAGCTAGGCTTAAGAGGCAGGAGTTCTTGATAGTCGTTCTGACAGTTCTATTGCATATTATATTCTGTGTTGCTTATCTAAGTATGATCAGAGCTATAATATTTATGGTCCTAGGTTATGACAGAATGGAAATAGCATTTTCATCTAGATCTGTGTGACTAAAATACTAGAGATTTCAGTGCTGGCAAAGCAGTGAGAGAAAAAGATATAAACCAGGGCATGCCTTCATGTGAGAGGGCACATCTGTGAGCCAGTAGTCCTTGTCTGTCAGATACCAGATGTGTTGTCTTTGGCCCCCAAGGTCCTGATGTGGAGTATAAGTGGCAATTGAAACACACACTTGGTGAGTGAACATAAACAGAAACACAGCAGGAAATCAGCACCTGTTGAGAATGCCACCTGTTTCCAGGCTGAAGTGTTTATTAAACCATCTCAGATATTTTGGTATATACTTTTTCTTCTTTAGTGTTACATGCATCTCTTTCTGAGCTAAAGACAATACTGCTGGGTCTTTTTCCTAGAATGGTAAAAAGGATTCTGTATGCTCAGCCTAATGATTCCTCCTGAATGGGTTCAGGAGATAGGTTTTATTTTAGTGCTATTTAAATTTACTTTTTACTGAAGCTGCTGGTCCTTTGAGGAAATAGTAATTTAATCTGTTTTTATAAAGAAACACTTAAAACATAGCCAAATACACAATTCATTTACTGTTAGCACACATGACCCAATTCTGACATGACTGTAATACTCTTTGTATCTTTGTCACTGTACAGACGTAATATTTTGAAAATATATAAATAAATTTGTTCTTTGTTGACATTCCTATAAGCTTTCCCCCAAAACTTTTAGATCTCAGATTTAAATATGTATATATTATCCAGGTTCTTGGATTAAGTGTTCAAAGCATATTAAATTCCATTGGCTTTCATACTTTTCAGTTGAAGATTATGCATGTAGTTCTCCAGAATTAACTAATATGATGCCTTAAAACATTTTATGTGACACATCTAAGTCCTTCAGGATTTTCCACTCCTGAAGACTTAAATTCAGCTCAGCTGTCATCCCCACCAAAAACTTCTATTGGCATTGTGGAGGTAATACCTCTTTCTGATTTAAGTGTGCCACCCAATGGGACATTGATCAATAATAAAATTTTAAAAGCAAACATTGTTTCTCAAAAAACCTAAAATTAGAATTACTATATGATCCGGCAATTCCACTTTTAGGGATATTCCCAAAAGAGGTAAAGGCAGGGTCTGGAACAGATACTTGCCCTCCCAAGTTCACAGCAACATCAGTCACAGTGGCCAAAGCGTGGAAGAAGCCCCGGTGTCCATCCATGCTTTACTGGATGAACACAACATAGAATTCACATACAATGGACTGTTATTTAGCCTTTATAAAGGAAGGAATTCTGACACCTGTTACAACATGGACCAACCTTGAGTACATTATGCTAAGTGAAATAAGCCAAACACAAAGACTGTATGACTCTGCAGGACCTTTACCTTCAGACAGAGAAGAAAGATGGTTTTCAGGGACTGAAAGGAAGGAAGAAAATTGCTAACTGGATGTAGAATTTCAGTATTGCAAAATTTAAAGGTATTGGAAAGGGATGGTAGTTATGATTATACAACAAAGTGAATATACTTTATAGAACTATACACACAAGTGGTTAACATGGTAAATTTTATAATTTTGGGTTTTCTTTGTATTTTGGCTACAAAAATGCATTGATAACTACTACTTGTGAAGGTGCTGTCAGGTGTTACTAGGAGGAGGCTGATGTGTCTTTTGAAGGTTTCTGGGCATTGGTGGAATGGCCAATCTCGGACCACAATAAACCTTTCTTTTGTGTTTTGCTGTGCAGTTCAGGCTGGCCTCGAGCTCACTATGTAGCCCAGGCTGACCTTGAGCTCGCAACAATCCTGCCTCAGCCTCCCGAGTGCTGGGATTACAGGTGTGCGCCACCACACCCAGCTCAGAGTAAAGCTCTTGACCACTGGGTCCCTCCACCTTGCCTGGTAGTGAGAAGTCATGATTGTCGCTGTGGGCCAGCTTCATGCTCACAACTCTGGGCCCTAGGAGACCTTAAAGGAACAGGTTCAGCAGTACAAAGGAGTAGGTGGGCCCTGATCAAGTTACTGGCCCTGAAGTCTGGCTACCCTGGGTGCAGTTTGTGTAGAGACAGTGTGGCAGAAGCAGTCAGGTATGGTCAGCCAGTGAGCCGAAGAGGGGACTGCTTCACAGACTGTATGAATGTCCTCGGGATACACCAGGCCCTTGCCTGGACACTTAGCCCTGCCCCTACCCTGCATGTCCAGAGCTGCCCAATAGACCAGCCCCAGCAGAAGAATGAAATCCAGGGCAGGAAATGCCCTCTGGCCACTGTCCCTGTCCTCATACGCAGCTCTGGCCAGAATGAAAGGACCGCCCATTGCCACATGTTCTTAGGTCGTGAGATACTGAACCAACGTTGATCTTTTCAGCCCTTACCACACAGCAGTCATTTCCAATGATAACATCTTCCAAGTAGAAAGGAGAGGATACTTCTGCACTTACACAAATCTGTATAAAATGGAACCACTAGCTGGACCTGTAATCCCAGCGCTCGGGAGGCTGAGGCAGGAGGATTGTTGTAAGTTCGACACCAGCCTGGGCTACAAAGTGAGCTCAAGGCCAGCCTGAATTGCATAGCGAGACCATGTCTCAAAAAAAAAAAAAATTGGAACCACTATCACTTCTCAGCCTGTGGGCTAAGATCAGGTGTAGTAAAATGAAACCACCAACCTGATTTTAGAAAGTGTGGAATCTTATAAAAATGAACAAAAAGCCTGCTGAGTTTGGTAGCTGCTGTGCTGTGACCAGCCGGCTGAGTGTGTGTGAGATGAGTTGAGAGGTTACTGCAGGGTGTTTTGTATAACTTGCTACTGTAGCAGGTACACAGTGCTCTCACAGAAATATCAAGACAATGAAGTTGTCCTTTGGTTGAGGGTCACTCATTCAGCAACAGTGTCTTGGGCACCTGTGAAGTACAGAGAGCTGTGTGGCCATGCCGACTCCCTGCCTCCTCCACCTGCGGGGCCAGGTTTAGACATCTGTGAAGTTCCACCTGTGAAATGAGATGAGTGAAATGATAGAACAGATAGAAGGTGCTCAGTAAGTGGTAGTTATTTTTACTTGTTTAATTGCTTTAATCATTCACTGAATAAAGGTTTGAGCAGCTAATGACGCTGCCACCGAGAACTGATTGTTCAGGCGCATTGTAAACATGCGGAGGCACTATGAGAAAAAACAAACTAAAATGAAGTTTTGCTTTTGTTTTTGCTTTGATGGAGATGGAACCCACGGCCTTGGCTAATCTGCTAGTCAAGTGCTGTGCTGCTGAGCCACACCCTCAGCTCTTACGAGGGAGATTGGATTGGTGTGTACAGAGCTGTAGAAATGCTAACTAGGGTCATTTGGGAGGCTTTGCACAGGACATGACAGTTACCTGAGTGTTGGAGAGTGGGTGGGTGGACATTAGGCAGGAGAGGGTGGCAGGAAAGCAGGACTCAGCCCTGGAAGCAGGTGATCTGGCCCAGGAGTGTGGAGATAGCTCAGGCCCCGGTGACACGGTGGGAGAGGCAGGCAGGACCTGCTGGGAGTGACCGGGTGGCAGGGTGAAAGACAGGGAAGTGACCATGCTGCAGGTGAAGTGGTAAAGAGCAGAGGGTTATGTTTTACTAGTCAGCAGTTCCTTCGCTTCTGTTACTGGATGCCAAAGCAGGGAGATGTTCTGTTTGCGGGGCATGTTCTTGGATGCGGTCTATGTACTGATCTCCTTTACTGTTTTCAGCCACGAAAGCAGCCAGTGAATTTCTGAAAGCAGTTAGCAATGGCCAAATGAGAAAGGGAGAGAAGTCCGCTTGGTATTTGACATGCAGCATGTTCCTCTGCAGGATCTGCTTATTTCTGTCTCGTGAGGAGCAGGTGACCTGGCTGGGCAAAGTCCAGGGGCTCTCAGGGACCCTTAGTCTTCAAGAGACCCTTGGTAGCTGACCCCACTGGGCATGGCGGTGGAAGGGCGCATCTCTCTGTACCAGCCTTGTGCTGGGGGAGCTTTGTTACTCATTTCCAAGAGCATCTTCTTGACTGCCCAGTGAAGTCAGAGCCTAAGGAAGACAGAGGGACTTGGTGAAGAATCCAGCCCCAGTCTGTGTGTCAGGGGCAGCTTTCTCTTGCACGTCCTTAATGCTTTCAGTTACTCACTTGACTGAGAGCATGTAGTTAGAGGCACCAAAGTGGAAATTGTAGCTGGTGGCAGGATCCTCTTCCATGTACTTTGAGATAAGAAAGTTTAAGGCTTCCACCAGCAGGGAGCCACCATTTAGAATTGCCGTGGTACAGAAAATGCCTGATTAGTGGGCCTCTCTTGTTGATAATTTAGAATTAGTAGTCACTAAGTAAGCCCCGTGTACCAGGGACTCCTCTGAGTTCTGGACAGTCAGTGGGGAATGACATGTCCCTGTTCCTGTGGAGCTTATGTAGAAGCCAGGGACATGGAGTTGAAGTGACGCAGGGAGGCCAGAAGAGCAGGTAGCCGATGTCCCTGTGTTGGCGTCAGCAGAAGAGATGCTTGTGCTGATTAAGGACGGCTGCACTCTGAGGCTGAACAGTGGTGTGTGTGCTGGGTGGGGAAGGTGTATTCCCAGTCCCTGGCCACGCCCTGGCTGGTGCTTTCCCTCCCACACTGGCACTGCCCTGATCACTTAGGACCAGACCTTTCCGGCCTTCCCTGCTCCTCTCCTCATGCCGCCCCGGCACAGCTCCCTTAGCACTGTCCCACTGCTCCCGCGCACCCTGCTCATCACTGCCGACAGCCTGGAGCTGGCACGCAGGCCGAGGAGCTGGGAGCAGCTCCACGACACGACATGCGATGGGGTCCTGGTGCTCTTGTCCTTTGGTCTGCAGCTCTGGTGGTCTGTAAGCGTGCGCTGTTGGGTACACGGCCCCATGGGACTGCCCAGCACTGGGAACGTGCCTTATCCAGATACTTTCCCACATAACTATCTTTGGCTACTTTTAATATACAGAGTAACGAAGTAATGTAATAAATTTTAGGCCCAATAAAAATGTGAAATTACAGGCCTACTCCAAGTTCATTATTATTAGGCAGTTAATTGAAATACTAGACTAGCACCACTCTGGGAAAATGGTTGTCCCAGTTTTAATGTGGGGGAGCACCCTTTGAAACTTCCTGTAAGACTCTTCTTCCTCCCACGCAGGGAGCAGATGTTTGTTGAGCTGCTGTGTGACTGGTGCTGTCCTGGGGCTTAGGGACACAGTAGGTAGGGAGCTGGCCAGGGCCCAGCACCTCCATCTTCTGTTGGGAGGGATAGACAGGGCTGGGGAGCAGTCTAGGAGTCGCAGCATGATTTAAACAAAACAGGTCATCCTGGCTGTTAGGTGGCAGTGGGGAGGCCTCTCGAGCTATGGTTAGAGCACCTCGAGGTGGGTGTATTTTAGACCCCACGGCAGCAGTGGCCTTCCCAAAGGTGGTCTGACTCTGAATTTACGTTGAAAATAAGGGCAGGACCTGGCGATAGGTTGGAGGTTGGGTCTAGAGACAGAGAGCGCTCACGAGTGACACTTTCATCCTTGCTCTGATCCGCCTGAAGACGGTGATGTCATTTACTGTGATGGAGCAGGTCAGCAGTTTGGTGCTGGATGTGTTAGCCTAGAGGAAGGGAGCTCAAGTTGGGAAGCCAGGGGGCCAGGCCAGAGAAAGGGATATGAGGCCTGGCTTTTAAAGTCATGGGGTGGATACAGTTGGTGCGTGACCACAACCCTCGGAGCATAGCGAAAGCCCCACAGTGTGGGAGGGGTTGCAGGAGACTGGTGTTGGGTCCAGGTGAAGAAGTCCAACTCTGAAGAAGGAAGGAGCGGGCCTCTGGCTGTGTTTCACTGGTGTTTGGCAGAGCCCTGGGGAAACAGCTTCAGCTGAGAGGGAGGGGGTGGGGAAGCCCTTGTGAGGGAGCCCCCTAGAACAGACTAGGCATGTGAGAAGTCTTTCTGAGACTGGAACGGTAGCCAGGAGATTCAGTTTTTGTTGGATTTGCCTAAGGTGTTCGAGCATTAGAGCTGAGAGAAGAGATGGAGTCAGGAGATTGAATTTGCATTCATCCATCCATCCATCCATTCATCTGTCTACCTATCTGTGCTGGGGATTGATTCTTGAGCCTTGTACATTTTAGGTAAGAGCCCTACCACTGAGCTACACCCCTTTGCCCTTTTTAAATGTTTTGAGACAGAGTTGGGATAAGTTGCCCATGCCAGCCTCAAACTTGGCAGTCCTCCTGACCCAGCATCCCAAGTAGCTGGGATTACAGGTGTGCACTGCTGTGCTGGGCAGAGATAAGCTTAAAAAGGTTTGAGGTGAAGGGTGAATAATCATGGATAACAAAGGAGGAAATGATGTGTGAGGGTAACCGATGTGGGAAGAAACAGTCAAAACTTGCAGATGGAGGCGTGGCTGGACTTCAGCTGCAGAAAGTATATTTAATTCCGTCAGCAGGATATCGGGTAGGACTCTTGACTGTGTTAAAATTTCTTTTGAAAAATCTGCCAGGCGTGATAGCACACACTTGTAATCCCACCAGTCTGGGGAGGCTGAGGCCGGAGGATGGCAAGTTGAAGCCCAGCCTGGACAACTTAGCAAGATCCTGTCTCAAAATAAAAAATTTAAAAAAGGTTGGAGTTGTTGCTCAGTGCAAAGATCCTGGGTTCAATCCTCAGTCAGACCCACCCAAATAAAAAAAATTGAAAAATTACAAATTTCCCCCTAAATCAACCTTATTAAATATATAAATGACTATAATTTTTTAATTAGATAAAACTTGTTGAGTTTTAACAAATATCATATTATTGTATTAAAATTTATTTTCAGCATCCTGCAAAGAAGCGCTGGCTAAAGCTCTGCCGGCCTTCTGGGCTGGAAGTTAGGATGCACAGGGGAGGAACACACTTACACCAGGAAGGCTTTGCAGTGCCTGGCCGGCCTTGAATTCTTAGCGTAGCCTTTTGCTGCCATCTAGCGTCACAGAGTTTTCCTTTGAAGTTTTTTTGAGCAGGTTAAGGAAGGAGCTGAGACATTCAAAACCTGGCTAAAAGAAACTTTATTTTAATTTAGAATACATTGCTGTTCTTATTGGGGTTTTTTTTTTTCTTTTTAAACAATGGACCAAAATAATATCTACTCACTAAGCACCATTAAAATAAATAAAACAGACTAGATACCTAAATATAGATGTGTCTGGTTTTCCTAGAATGAATCAGTATTTAGTACTTGCTTATAATATAAAAGTCTCACTGTAATTAAAAGATTTTTTTTTTTTCCGTTTGAGTGGTGGTTCTAGGGGTGCTGTTATCCTGGATCTCACACATACCACAGGGCTCAGCCATAGGAGCAGTGCTGGGGCTCCTCACGGCTTTCTCAGAGAGAAGACATTTTAAGGACAGTGAGCAGCAAAGAATTTGCTTCCTGTAACCTTGAAAAACAGCTCCCCCCACTTGCTGTTCCCCTTCCTTCGGGGCCGTAGTCACTGTGTTTGCCAGCAGCTGCTGTTTGTCTTGAGAATCAACCAGTGCACCGTGGCACACTCACACTTTCATATGAGAGTAATTTTTCCCACAAATGGGCATTGCTGCAGGAAGAGAGCTGCGCAGAAGAATTTATATTGCCACCTCATTGGTAATGGCAGTAGACTTATTCTGTGTTCATGTTTAGTTTCTAAACATGTTTAGTTACGAAAATCCCATTAGCCTGCAGTTCTGGGATGCTTTGTTGGAATTTTTCTGCATTAACTTAATTATCATCTGAATCTTTCATTATCTCTGCAACTCCTACCTCTGGATAGAGCTCACCCTGGATGAAGGGGTGTTTATTGTTTAAAGGGGTGTGGAGGGGTGCCTTTTTGTCCTGAGTAGTTAATGTAATTCCAGTAGGAGCACAAGGAGAAAGCATTGTGTTTGGAAAGAAATGTGAGGGGAGTTGGGCATGGTAGTGCACATCAGTAACCCCGACACTCACGAAGGCTGAGGCAGGAGGACTGTGAGTTCAAGCCCAGCCTGGGCAACCTAGCAACTTAGAAAAAAAGACTAACTAGGGATATAGCTGTGTGAAGGCCCTGGGTTCAGTCTGCAGTACCTCTAAGTGGGGAGGGGGGTTGTGTCACTGGTTCGGTATCTGGGTGCTCATGGTAGTTGGGGCATATGCTGCTTCCCTCTAGAGCAGTTACAATGCCCCTGAGAGAATTCCACAGGTCAGTGTTGGACCTGAAGTTATTTCAGTTCATTCTTGTAAGATAAATTGATTTAATCTGCGTATTGACTTAGTTTGCTTACTTAAGTGGACTCTCCTTGCCTAGCTGGTGAAGTGAAACATAGAAGCCCAGCCAGGCCATTTATCAGCTGTGGCCTCGAACGAATACCTTGGCCTCCCTTATCCTCAGTTCCTTATCTGCAAAAAATCTGAAGTTGTGTGAAGTCCGTGCCATGGGGATCAAGTGCGAAACCCCAGCTCTGTGCGAGGCATGCTCCAAAGCCTAGCGGTGGCAGTGGTGTCAACACAGTCATTCATGCAGAGGTCACCTGAGACCCGGAATGAGAGCAAATGCCCTTTCTGTGCAGGGGCCTTGCCACTACACTAGAATATTCGTAGTCATTAAGTTATAAGAACTTCGTGCTTTAGTTAGTCAAAGAGGACATCGATCCTCTGGAGTCTTTTCTTGACTCTGATATAAAAAAATTGAAGACTAGTGGCTTTCTAAATGTTGTTAACTGAGGATAAAAAGCTTTCTTTTGAGATTAGATTATTTCAACCCGTATTTAAAAATGCCTCAATAACATCAAAGATATTCCCTCAAAAGTATACTACTAGCAGGTGTTCTAGTGGCACATGTTTGTAATCCTAGAACCCTGGGAGGCTGAGACAAGAGGATCACAAGTTTGGGTCCCAGCTGGGCAACTTGGTGACTTAGCCAGGTTGTGTCTCAAAGTTAAAGGGCTGGGGTTGTAGCTCTGTGTGAAGGCCATGGGTTAGAGCCCCAGTACCACCATCACCACCAAAAAGAAAGAAAGAAAGAAATTATACTTCCCAAAACAGAAGCACGAAATACACACACACACACACACACACACACACACACACACACACAGAGTCATGAGTGAAGTAAAGCTGGGCAATCCCAGGTGGTCCCACAGTAGTAGCCAGGGAACCGGCTGTCTGATGTCTCTGTGTCAGACAAATGACTGGGTTTTTTCTCTGCCTGGGCTGTTCTCTGGCTAACATGGTGTTTGGGGATGGTTGGAATACCCTTGAGGCTCCCGGGAAGGAAGCTGGGAGAGAAGTGAACAGTGTCAGTAGCCCTTCTTCTCTCTCCCCCTCTCTGTTGTTCACGTGGTGGGGGGCAGTGGCCACAGAGGCTTAGGAATGAAGCACTCCTCGATACGTGGATCCTAGCAGCCTTACGTTAAGCAGCGCAGAGGACACCATTTCTTCTCCTTTCCACTTTACCTCTTAAGTTACCTGAAGATCTCTAGGCTTTCCCACTGTCCTTAGTTCAGTTGTGTATTATTTCAAGTTATATTTTGTTTGCTTTGTTTTATATGCATTTATATGATAAACACAAATTCGTTAAAATGACCCTAAAAGCGTAATGATAATCTGTGCTTTTGAATCTGGGTCAGAATTACCTTTTATAATTTGAAGCTTGTTCAGTCTGAGATCTTTCATGAAGTGCAGACCTTAGCATTTAGTGCTAAGTGGTCTTGATGGTACATGTCAGCTAAGGCACACACCTAGACCCAGTTTGTTTGGAAGATCTACTTTGCTGCTCACATGCGCTGCTTCTTGCAGGGCGACCTGAAGGCTTACCTGCGCAACGAGCAAGAGCATGTGCGCGGTGACTCGCAGACCATGTTCCTGCAGAGGATGGCGTGTGAGATCGCTGCGGGGCTGGCCGCTATGCACAAGCTGCATTTCCTGCACAGGTGGGTTTGGCCGGGTTCAGGTGCACTTACACGCCAGCACTGGGGTTGTGGCCCCCAGAGGCCTTGTGCTGGTGAAAAAGCAGTAAGAAACCTCAGGGATGACGGGTTGTAGAGGGAGCTCTAGGATTAAACTAGTAGAAATCATCCTGTACTTTTGAGGTTGCAAGGGCTGTGTTGGGTTTCGTTTAAGCCAAAACCGGGAAATGGTGTTTTAACAAAGTCTAAGGCAGTGGTGGCAAAACTTTTAGAGCTTACAAACAGCCCTCTGCGGTGCACATGCTGTAGGTTTGCCACCACTGGTCTGTCAAAAACTATTTCCAGGGCTGGGGATTTAGCTCAGCGGCAAAAGCGCCTGCCTGGCAAGCGCAAGGTCGTGAGTTCGGTTCCCGGTACCGGAGAAAAACCAAAAAAACAAAACAGAACGGGAAAAAAATTTCCAAAAAAAAAAAACTATTTCCAGAATTTCAAAGCATGTGAATAAGTATACAGGTTTCAGAGCATGATGTCAGCAGTCCCAGTTGACCTCATCACATTGTACTGCAAACATGCCATCATTAGGTGACTAACGGTACCTGTGAGGTCTCACAGTACGTCCCAGGTTGCACTCCTGAGAGCATCCTTGGCCCAGCAGCCTGTAGGCAAGGTCTGTAGAACTGATTTCCGGCCAGCTAAAGGGTTGGCTTAAGGTACCTGCTCCGAAGCAGAGGGTGTCATGGCCCTCAATCAGCAGAGCTACCTGTCCACGTGGCTACAAGTAGGTGGTCAGAGGCTGGGTGAGACACACAGCAATCTGCCTGACACATGTCTGTCCGCAGTTTTCAGGACCTGTCTGAATAGTTATATGTTGTGTTTTATCCAGATCACTGATAGTGGTTTTTATAGCTAAAATAACCAAAGGCTTTGAATCCTATCTCAGATGATTGGTCTGTTTTGTGAATCCAAAAAATTCCTGCCTGTTCTCTAGAGGTTTGAGTTCTAAATTATGTTAAAATATGTTTAAAATTATATTTTAGGTCCCTGGGTAAAGCAGCATTTCTTTATTTGACTAAGTGAATCATACAGCTCTTCGTAATTGAGAGACCTGAAAAGGAAAAGGAATATCTGTGTCTCTTAATTTGAGAGACCTGAAAAGGAAAAGGAATATCTGTGTCTCTTAATTTGAGGAGATGTCTGTATTATATTTTTCAAAAAGCAGGTTGCAGAGTAATGTATTTATAGTGTGGCTCCCATTTTTAAAAGTGAGAAAATATCTAGTTGTATTTTTAGAGGTGTGTATGAATTGGCATGATGGAAAAGCTCCTAACAGATTCTGCAGGGTGGAAGAAAGGGTCGTGATTGGCCTTTTCCCTACACATCTGTGTCTTGCTGGATTGCAGTAATGACAGATCATTCTGATAAAGTGTTTTTAAGAGACCCAAAAAGTTGTAGGTTTCCTAAGGCCCAAATCTGTTTCGTGAAACTTCAGGATAATAAAGATCTACTCATTTAATAATGGAGAAATCCTGTATTTACTCTTTGAGTCTTTATAACATGTTAATATCTAGCACAATTTGTATTGTTAGTATTTAGTTAAATACAGGTGGTTATCGCCTAACACTTGCTTTTTAGGGATGTTTGTTTGTTTGTTTGTTTGAGACAGAGTCTCACCGTATCGTACAGACTGGCCTCGAACTCACTTATGTAGCTCAGGCTGCCGTCAAACTCATGGCAGTTCTTCTGCCTCAGCCCCTCAAGTGCTGGGATTACAGGAGCGTTCCTGGCTTTAGGGATTTTTAAAGTTTGGAGAAGGGGCTATTTAAAAAGAGTACCGGCTGGGTATGGCACTCTGCAGGCTGAGGTAGGAGTATCACTGTGAGTCCGAGGTCAGCCAATGCTACATAGTGAGTTCAAGGCTAGTCTGAACTACATAATGAGAGCCTGTCTCAAAAAAAACAGAAACAAGGGAGTATCACATCTGAATTAGCAACATAAAGTTTTCAAAGACAGCTGGAAATTGTGTCCAAAACCCAAGTACCTTTCTACTTAGTGTATTTTAAAACTGGGAAAGATGTCAAAGCAAACTGTATTTTCCTGTGTGTTTTCTCTAGTTAAAGTTTTACTTAATTTGAAATATTGTGGACTTTAAAACAAATAAAGATGATAAATTAAGTCACATGGTTTGGATTTTATTCAGGTGCAAAAACTCAAGGTAAAGAAAATCCTAGGAACCATTCCCAGCTGTCTCATTTTAAGTAATGGCTGTGTTTTATATAAAATTTTATGTAGGGCAAAATTTTGTGTTTTAAGTTCTTTTTTGGGTGGGTAGCCTTCCATGTGGCCTGTTTTCAAGTTGAGATTTGAAATAGTTCCTGATTGACTCAGGGGGGCACTTCCTGTGTTGGTTGAAATAGAATGGCCCACCTGTCCTACCCAAAGTTGTTGCTGCTTTGGAAACTGCTCTAGTAAATTGCCCCAGTTAAATTTTGTTTTATGTAAGGCTTAAGAAGAGTCCTATCACTGGGTCTCAGGCAGCCTGCATTTCTGAGGCGGCAGGCAGGGCCCTCGTGAAGGCCTTGTCAACAGCAGGTGCTGTTGCTACCCTCCCACAGGTGGCCTGGAGCGCAAGACCCCATCCCCTGTCTGTGAAGCTTCCAAAGCAGTAGGTACCATTGGGTCACAGTGGTGGGCATAGTGCAGAGGGTTTGGGCAGGTGGCGGGCACCACCTTGTGTAGCTGGGGACCCGTGGTGGCCCTGGGTGATGCTATTGCCCAGGCTTTGCCCAGTGTTACAGTTAACGTTACTTTCTGCCAAGAACACCAGGGTCACTAAATGTTCAGCACACAGTGTCAGGTAATCAGTCAAGTGTTATAGGGACATAATTTTACCTTATTTTTTCTCACAGGTGTCCGTAAAGCTTAGGACTCTGTGCTCCCTCTGTGCTGCATTCCTGGTCTGTTTCTGGTGAATTATAAGGGATTTTCCTTCATTTGTGTGGCAGTCAAATCTTTAAACTTGTAAAAATTCCTTATAATACTTATTGTAAAGATTGGTCTTTAAGGTCAGGCATGGTGGCACACCTATAATCCCAGCACTTGGGATACTGAGGCAGGAGGATTGCAGTGAGTTCAAGGCTAGCCTGTACTACATAGTGAGACCCTGTCTTTAAAAAAACCCAAAAAATTAATCTTTAAGGAAAAATTCTTATATTACAATAAATACAATTTTGCATCAGGCATGGTCACACAAGCCTGTAATCGCAGCACTCTGGGAAACTGAGGCAGTAGGATTACAAGTCAAAGCCCAGGCTGGACGATTTAGTGAGACCCTATCTTTAAAATAATGGCTGGGGATATAACTCAGTGTAAAGGTCCTGGGTTCAAAGCACCACCACCAAAAAATATATATATATATATATATATAAGATTTTAGTTTTCATCCATTTGATTAAGTCAAAGCCACAAATAGTGCTTAGCATATAGTGGTACTAAGGGAAGACAAGAAACTAGAATTCTAGCATCATTTTGCTTTTATGATGGAAACAGACTTTGGAAACGGAGTGTGTGTCCACCCGCAGCACTCAGTGAGTGGGCGAGGAACAAGGGACCTGGCAGGCATGGCCCCTGGGCTTCTAGGGGGCTGGTGACACCAGTGCTGAGCGCTCCTTGTTAACACAGTATCAGTGAGCTCCTGGAGCCCTAGTGCAGAGTTGGTGATGAGCAGGAAGGAAGAAGTGCAGAGATGCTGTTGATGAGTGAGGCTAGAGTTTTAAGAGTTACTTGGAGAGTTCTAAGAGTTTTCTTGCTTTTTTAAAAAATTGTATTTGATGTTGTTAAAGGCATTGTAAAGATACTGAGTTAACAACATAGATTCTTTTAGTATTCACTGAACTTTTGTATCGCCTAGAGTTCAGAGATATGAAACAAGGAAATAAATTTAAAATCAAAGCAAAATACTCAGCTAACGTTCCAGCACGAGAGTTAAAACACTCATCCCTGTGTTCTGAGCATCTGCAAAACATTCTCTGATACTTACTGAGTGACTGTCCAGCAGGGATGACCCTGTGAGCCACAAGCTCTGTGCAGTCACCAACCCCTTTTACAGAGCAGAATACTGCGGCTCAGAGTGGTGGTGGTTTGTCTTTTTCAGACGCTAACTCCCTAAGTCATTTCAATCCAGGCATAAATAGGTACGCTCATTTGTCCAGGAAAGGTAACTGTTGTCTAGGGGAATCCAGGCAGGTTTTCTGAAGGAGGTAGCATTTTAGTGACCCTTGCAGAATGGCCACAGGTTGGAAGGTGGAGGAGATGAGGAACTTGCTGGAGAGGGTAGAAGCAAGATGACGTGTGCAGGTGGAGGCAAGAGAAGAAAGGGGTTCAGGGAGATACCAGATACTTCACTCCAACTGGAACAGAAAATGCACAAAAGAAACGGGTGGTGGGAGAATAGATGGCTAGAAGCAGATTCTAGAGACTTCCAAGACAGTGCCTTTGGGCATTATTCGTAGGCATTGGGGTGGCACATCTAGAACTTCGTGCATGTGCACATGTGTGTATGTGGGTCTTTGCCATTTGGGGTGCTGTGGAAAGAGCAGACAGTACTGACAAGAAAACCAAGTAGGAATTCGTAAGTGGCGGTTGTCCGTGGCTGTTCTTAATGTTCCCTCCTACATGGAAAATTTGTTGAAGACCAAAATCGGGTCTTCTTTACTTTTGTCTCTCTGCTAATACATTTCACATAGAAATAAGAAAAACCACCAGGGGAAGGAACCAATTTAAATGTAGTTGAAATCCAAGGAGAAACAGAGGACTCTAATCAGGTGACTATACTGGAAAGGTGATTAAAGAGCATTCATTATAGACATTCCGGGTCCATGGGTGGGCAAAATTCATGGTTATCTTGTACCCAGCCCTAAAAGCATAGACTGTGTTTAAGACGTTCCAGACCATAAGGAAGATAGAGGTTTTATCATTTATAAGTTCAGCAAAAGATGACATGAAAAAACTCCAGGCAGTTCTCATTAATGAATATAGATAAACACTAGCAAATTATACCCAGCAATGAGTGACAAAAAAAGAAATACAACTTTCAGGAATTTAAGGGTAGTTTCATATCATAAAATATATCTGCATACTTATTGACAAAATCAAAGAAAAGCAGATCAATAGATTGCTGAAATAGCACTTAGTATCATTCAGCCATTCCATATTTTAATCTCTGGTATGAAAGAAAAAAAACAACTTCAGTGTCATAAGGATTGTTTACTAAATCTCAGCAGGAAATACAGTTCTAAATGGCAAAATAATTATGCCTTGCCAGTTAAATTCCAAGTCAGCCAGAGATGCCCACTGTTTGCTGTTAATTTTCAACATTTCTTCAGAGGCACTAGTGAATATAAACACAAACTAGAAAAGTATCAGCTTTAAAACAATAATTAAGATTTACTGAATGATTCCACATACCAGCTATTGTTATGATTGCCATATGTATATTAACTCATTTCATCTCTCCACCAATTTGAGAGGTAGGTGCTGTTCTTTACTTCTCTGTCACAGTTGGGATAACGGGCAGTGTCCTGACTGTCACACAGGTCACACAGCGAGGAGCTGGCAGAACTGGGTATAAGCTCAGATCCTTTGGCTCCAGAGTTGAAACCTGTGCCAAAACATTTAGAGAGGCCACCAACCTGCACTAAAACATTTAGAGAGGAAAAGCACGTCCTCTTTCTTTACCCTGATGTTGTATGTGAGAAAAACCAAGAAACGAATTTATTTTAAAATTAGAATGAGGGGCTGGGGATTTAGCTCAGCGGCAAAGCGCCTGCCTGGCAAGCACAAGGTCGTGAGTTCGGTTCCCGGTACCGGAGAAAAACCAAAAAAAAAAAAAAAAAATTAGAATGAATTAAAATTAGTTATGGCTTGTTATAAGATAAATGCACAAAAGTCAGCCACGCTGGGCACTTTGGCACATGTCTATAATCACAGCCATTTGGGAGGCTGAGACAAGAGGATCATAAGTTTGAGGCCAGCCTGGGCAACTTTGTGAAACTTTGTCTCAAAATAAAATTTAAAAAGGGCTTGGAATGTAACGCAGTAATAGAATAATCTCTAGTACCACCAAGAAAAGGGGAAAAAATAGTTTTTCTCTAGAGTAGGTATAAGTACATAAAAACAAGTGTGACGAAAGTATTCTTTTCTCAGTAATGCCAAAATTATAAATTACTTGGGAGTAAATTATGTGCAAAAGACAGGACTATTTTAAAGAAAACTGAAATCTTACTGAAGGATATAAAATAACATATAGACAAATGGAAAGGTGTGCCATGATTTATGGCAGGAAGAAAACAAAAAATTAAAGAATTCCAGTTAGAATTCTAGAAGAGGTTTTCTTTTTATGAGAACAGGAAGAGTTGGGATGAAACTGTCTTCAGCTTCATGCAGAAGAGTAAGTTGGTAGTGGTGTGAACTATGAGGGCAGACAGGAGGCCTGGTTTACAGGTACCCCGACGCACAGTGAGCCAGCCTTACTCGATGCGGTTTTTGAGAAATAAGTTAATAGGCAGTACTTAGAGAAAATGGATGTATGACAAAAGTGATGTTTCAGTTAAGTGCAAAATAAGGGATGATTTATTTATTAATCTCTGCTACAATTAGTTATCTAAGGAAAAAATGGGACCACTGTGTGATCCTGTATATAAAAATGAAACTATAATAATGAACTGTATTACTGACAGAATTGTGGAAGGCTATATACTGCACAGGGATGAATGAGACCTTCTCAATTATGACAGGAGACCCAGGAGTTAGGAAATCAAAGGTGGATATGGTTGACTACATAACCATGGAAACACTTTGCATAGTAACGTACCAGAAAAAAAATGCCAGTAGAATTGGGAAGACCTGTCTGCAGTACAGATAGCTGCAACGGCCACATTTATCGCTGGTGGGAATGAAAAGGAAAACACTTTTCCCTGTATTGCTTATAAATTACCACAGTTTTTTTAAAAATTGGGTGATAAAACATGTTCCCTTAATCCCATACATAGACTGAGTTCTGTAGAAATCACAATCACTAGAACTGGAGGGTGTGTGTTAGAAATAATATTGCAGCATTCCTTGAAGGGTGGGCGAAAAGAAGACAAAGTAAATGTCCAAGGGGGAACTAGAATCACAGGCCATCCGCACTGTGGAACACTAGATGCCTATTGTAGAGGATGATTTAGAACTGCTAGACTAGAGTGACCTCTGTGTTGTGATATTAAGAACCGTGGATGCAGAGAGGTAGGCATAGTGTACATTTTTGTAAAGCAAATGCTCCTGAATACCCTTATTTGTATGCTTGTCCCGCCATGAAAAGAAATACAGAAAGATTATATTTTGTTAGTACATAGGAACTGGAAGGGTGGAGAGGAAGGAGGAATACATATTTTTTGTTTTTTGTTTTTTGTTTTTTGTTTTTTTGGTTTTTCTCTGGTATCGGGAACCGAACTCACGACCTTGCGCTTGCCAGGCAGGCACTTTTGCCGCTGAGCTAAATCCCCAGCCCAGGAATACATATTTTTAAAAGGTTTCTACTTCAGGAATATTTGAAAAGATCCCAACATTGTTGTCACCCAGTTAATGCAGAGAGAGAGAGAGAGAGAGAGCACCCACATGCACAAGAAGGTCAGGAAGGACAGGGCCCTGGATGGGGGGGCGGGACTATTAATGTGTAGTCAGGGAGAGGTGTGCTGCAGACCAGGTGTGTGCAACACAGAAGAAAACCTAAGGCGAGTGCTGGCCAGCAGCAGGTAACCATTTGGGAGTTACAACCTTTGGTTTAAAACCGTGTGTTCTAGCAAAGTGTGCTGGCCAGCACCTCTAATCAGAGCATTGCGGGGACTGAGGCAGGAGGATTGTGAGTTAGAGCTCAGCCTGGTCTACATAGGGAGTTTAACACCAGCCTAGACTACTTAGAGAAACACTATCTCAGAAAAAAAAACAAAAGTGTGTTGTAAACCACCAAATGCTCTATCTTTCTAGGAGAGCCAGGGCTCCAGGGGAAAATTACTGACCTAGAACCTGTGGAAAAGCACCGGCTGCCTTTTTAACCAGCACTGGCCACTGATTAAAACATGCACCCATAAAACATGCTGGCCTTCTTTGACCCTGATCCGGTGGCCTGCTAGTCTAGACTGGGGTGTTGGAAGAAGGCTGGCTGATAGGCCGTTCCTTTGGTGAGAGGAACAGCCTTTTTGCCCAGCCTCCCACCCCTTATAGACCAGTCTGGTGCTGGGCCACCTCCTGGGTGCATTCTTTGCTCCCGCCCCAAGCCTGCTGCATTTTGTTTTAACAGCCCCAGGTGATTCGGATGCACCCTCAAAGTGAGAACCACTATGGCAATGAGTAAACCACCCTGTCCCGGAAGGTGGTTATCTGGCAGCTCACCTCAGCTCAACTTGGTTCTAGATGCCATCTAGGCCAGGAACCTATGGCATGTGTGCCACAGCCAGCTATTTGTATCATTGAAAGCTCTGAAAGGTTCGCCATCAGTGGTCTAGGCAATACTGGAGGACCCTCACATTAATTAGGTCAGAGCCCCCCTCAAGTTCAGCCTCCTTAGCAGCTTTAGCCTCATACTTTCAGGCTCCATCTCTGGACCAGGTGTGAAAAGCGACGCTGAGCAGAAAAAGGGATCATGGAGCTCACTTCCAGTATTACCCTTCTTTGGGACCCAAACCCTGGGCAGGTGTCCAGGACCTGGAAGCTGCTGTCTTAATATATTGCATCCAGCTTTGCAATCAGGTACCATGGGGCACTAAGGTAAAACCCCTGTATCCCTGACTGCCTGACTCTTTCTCAGCTCTGCCCTGCCCTGGAGAGAACCTGCATGGGAGGCCTCGTCCTGCTCTGTACCAGCCCTCAGACCCACCGTTCCCCACCTTCCACCCATGGCAGTGGCAAGCATGCTCCAGCTAGGGG
Organism: Chinchilla lanigera; assembly: GCF_000276665.1. Lineage (NCBI taxonomy): Eukaryota > Metazoa > Chordata > Mammalia > Rodentia > Chinchillidae > Chinchilla > Chinchilla lanigera. The sequence goes on from NW_004955460.1 coordinate 14,076,935, forward strand.
CGTGGTCCTCGGGGTCTGAATTTCTCAGTGGAAGAACTCTGGGTACCCAGAGCCCATGAGTGCCAGATATGTAATAAGGGCTCAATAAATGTACCCTCTGTTCTGACAAGAATAGAACAAGTAAGCAGGGCAAAAGCTTGCAGGCTGTAGCAAAGCTCCTGTGTCTCCCCAGAATACTTAGTATAACCTCCTGCTGCACCTGCGTCACATCTTAGTGGGACTCTCCAGAACCTTGCTGTTTGCAGCTGCTATTGAAGTGGTCCCTGCACTCTCATCCACTTTACCAGTGTGTTAAGCCTCCTAGCTGGGTCCTTCTGAGCATATTTCTTGTCCCAAGTAGGGATCCTGTCTGGCTGGAAGCGCTGTTGTCAGGATTAAATAAAACAAGGTATGCCCAGCCTAGAAGAGCATTCAGTAACTCAGGTATTTGGCTTCCTGTTGTTACTCCCCTCACCAAGGACAGAAGTGTGGGCAATTTTGGAAATGATTTCTGCCACCCTGAGCCATTTGCGTCAGAGAATCCCTTCAAAAATGGGTGTAGTTGGTGTGAGTTTAAAACAGTTGATGGCTGGGCCTGGTGGGTTGCACCTGTAACATCCAGGATGGATGCTGAGGCAGGAGGATCACTTCAAGTTTGAGGCCAGCCTCAAAGTGAGTTCAAGGTGAACCTGAACTGCATAGCAAAAGCCTGTTTCCAAAAGATAAACAAAAAAATGATGATGCTTCCACTTGAAGTTTCTGGGACCCTTTATACTTGTGACCTTCTGCTTCCTGTGTCCAACTCCCTCCTGTAGCCCCACAGGTCACCAGCAGCTGAGCTACCACTGCAGGTCTGCCAAACAGAGTGACCAGCCTGTGTCCACTGAGGTTGGGCAGCTTCCTCACTAGACCTATTTTTTGACTTGAAGAATATACTGGCTGTGTGTTTGTGTTTCCTGCCTGGGACAGGGAGCAGCCTTGACGTCACGTCGCCTGTGTGGTGGCACCTTGTTCTTTCCTGTTCTGTAGCTTTGCACGTTACTGGGCATCAGAGAGTGTTTATTGTTGCCAGTTCTGAGCTGAATTAAATAATTTCCTTAAGTTTGGGTAGCGCTTTAATATTTCAAAGCATCCCGTGTACATTTTAATTTACCTTGTGACAACCGTGCAAGTTAGCTGTTTCTCCACACCCCTGCTGCCCTTTTGAAAAAACCGAGGCTCTCCAACGTGCACAGCTTGCTTGGCATCATACAGTCGTGGCCACAAACAGCTCAGGCTTCCTGACAGTCAGTGCTCTTCTTGCTGTACTGGGGTGGAAGTGGGGAGCAGGTTTGTAAGTCTTCCCCAGTTGGGCCACTGTTGTTTTCCAGATACTGAGAAGTGTTCCTCCTTGATCCAAGAATGTCAGGTGAATTGCATTCAGATTTTATGTCTGAGAATGGGAGCCAAGGCCTCCTCTGTATGTGTTCCCTCTCCTGCCTCCCCCTCCCCTTCCTCTGCCCCGCCTCCAGTACTGAGCTGTATTCCCACCCTTTTTTATTTCTTGTGAGACAGAATTTTGCTATACTGTGCTCACACTTGAGATTCTCCTGCCTTACCTTCGAGAGTGCCCCACCTAGCTTCACCTTTTATTTAGCCTTCACCTTTGCTGTGTTGGAGACCTACACTGGACATTTGTCAGGAGACAGGAGGAGGGACAAGCAGTTGTCCGGGCCCTGAATGACCTGAGCTCTTCCCCAGCCCCTAGCTGAAGGGGGTTTGTGTGCCCCTGTCAGGACGCTGGCGTCCAGCATTTAGTTCTAGTCCTAGGAGGGAAATGTTGGAAGGTCTAGTAGGATCTCTTGGCAGAGACCACTCCAGAGGTGCTTGGTAGTGGTGCTCAGGAACCAGGCCTCTGTTGTCAGGACCCACAGTGCCTCTGTTGCAGTTGGTCCTATGGATGAAGCAGCCTTTCTTTTGCATTTTTGTTTTTCTGCCCTTGAATGGCATGTTACTCCTCCCTTCTTCCCTTCTTTTCCTTCATTCCAAAACAAATAGGGCCCAATGCCTTTCTTTACATTGGAAGATTCTGTATTATTAGTGAGACTGAAGTCAGGGAGGCCCGGGTGTTTTCCCCAGATACCTCCTCAGGCCTGAAGGCTGCTAGGTGGAGTACCATGAAAATTGTCACTGGTGAACAGAGAATATAGAAAGCAGTAGAACCTAACCAACTTGAAATTCAAGTCAGGAAGTTTATGAGGCCCAACCGCGTGTGTGGCGCTGTGCCACAGCCGTTGGTACTGTCCTTGGTGGTCATCCACGGCAAAAGTGTGACGGCACCTACCTTGCTGGCACTGTGACCCCTGTGAAGTTATTTTCAGCCTCTGTGCCTTGGTTTCCTTATTTGTTAATGTGGAAAATAATAGCACCCACCTCATAGCTTGTTGTGAAGATTCCATACTTAAAGGAAGTGTGCCATGCTCGGAGAAGTGGCCTGTGTAAAGGAAGTGCTTTGTAAATATTAGCCTCTATTACATAACTGACTCACTGAGTTGAGTCAGTGAATAACTATTTCAGCTGTAGCTGTTGCTGTCATCTGCATTTTGATTACATTTCAGATGTGAGTTTGGAAATGAGAATTTGTGAAAGTGAGAATTTAGTAGTTTCATTTGAGGTCTTTTACAATCCTATAAAGATATTTTAAATTTTTATGAACTATAAGAAAGTTCACTTTTTGATTAATTGATGTATTAAAATGACATAGTAAGTATCCTCTAATTTAGTGGCTTTAAGTAAGTCTTGAAAATATGCTCATCACTTCCCTTGTAGCAATTTAGAATTTGGAAGAGATGAGTGATTTCGAAAGGGCCTGATTATAATGCCTGCCCATCAGTGAAAAATGAGGAAATGAGACATTTTTAACAATGTAGATTATTTTGGGTTGCTCAAAGTGACAACTTTATCAGTCTTACAATGAATAGACTATTGCTGGACTCAAGTAATAAGTTATTAAATGAGATTTCAATTTAGCTATTTGTAAACCTCTCTTTTTTGGGGGGGGGGCTTCTTTTTGAGACAGGATCTGGCTATGCAGTTCAGGCTGACCTTGAGCTCACTTTGTAGCCCAGGCTGGTCTCGAACTTGGAACCATCCTCCTGCCTCAGCTTCCCCGAGTGCTGGGATTACAGGTGTGTGCCACCACGCCCGGCTTCTCAGTCATTTCTTAAAATACTTGCAAATAAGCCAGAAATCTGGTTTCAGTGCAAAACTTGGTACAGAGTATTTAACCTTAACGTTTATGTCATTTGCCAAACGTGTGATCATTTCCATTAAGTATTTGAGAGTGTGCTACGTAATCTTTTTTACAATGGGAATTTTAAACATGAATTGGGCTGGGCATGGTGGTGCATTCCTGTGATCCCAGCACTCAGGAGGCTGAGGCAGGAGGATTACCATGAGTTCGACAGACAGGTCTCAGCACACCACTCTGGCTTCTAGAGAAGACTTTTATCAGAAGCGGTTATTGGGCTGGGGAATTTAGCTCAGTGGCACAACGCCTGCCTGGCAAGTGCAAGGTCATGAGTTCGATTCCCGGTACCGGAAAAAAACCAAAAAAATAAAAATAAAACACAAGCCAGAAGCGGTTATTGACATTCTTTGTTTTTGTGTACTTGCTCTTTGTTTGCAGTGATTTAGCCCTGCGGAATTGTTTTCTTACCTCTGACTTAAATGTGAAAGTGGGAGATTATGGAATTGGATTCAGCAGGTACAAGGTAAGCTAAAAGTTTAAACACTGTCTCCTTAATGTGATCTAATTTCAGTCCTGAAGTTATAGTACAAATTCATTTTGGGGGTGAGGGTCCTGGTGCCTCACTGGAGCGGGGTTTGTTCCCTCATCTTAGTGATACTGTTGGTTTCTGGTGCATGGTTTGTCTAATAAATCAGTGGCTCTGTCCCCTGAGGGTTTGTGACAGCTTTCCAGATGCTTTGTTGAAAAGGATTTGCCGGGCACTGTGTCACATGCCTGTAATCCCAGCACTGGACAGACTGAGGCAGGAGGATCACTGTGAGCCTGCGTGAACTACCACATACCGAGACCCTGGCTCAAAAAATAAATAAGTGCATTTGTACTGAGTGTAATTGATGTAGTATGGTGGTACATAATAAATTTCAAAATGAACATGTGAACAATAATTACATTACCTGTATAACAAAATAACATGTCATGTAGAATTTCTTCATTACATGGTCAGTAAAATTGTGGCTCAAATTCACTAAGCTTGGGATTTAGGTGTTTAACTCTGTCGTAAATATACCCCTAAAAGAAGAGCAGAGAAGTAGGTGAGATTTCGTGTGTGTGTGTGTGTGTGTGTGTGTGTGTGTATGTGTGTTCCAACTGAATGAGGGGACACAGTGAAATTGTACAGCTCTGTGCTAGCAGGAGCCTCACACAAGTTACGTGACCTTCATTTTCTAAGCAGCAAAACAAGGATAATATCTGTCCTATTTTACTGAATGCTTAGGGGAGGGATGTCAAGGGATAATGTCTTCAAAACATGTTACATACATTGGTTATTCATCGGCGTGGCAGCTCTAGTGTCTTGAGTGCTTGCTGTCTACCAATCACTGAAGTAGCTCCCAGGGTTATCATTCAGGGCTCCCACCTCTGCCCAGAGTCACATCCCTAGTAACTGAGGGAATGAAAAATGAATGATCCAGTCTCTATTTATTTAGGGCTGGGGATTGAACCTAGAACCTTCACACTAAGCTACCTCCCCAGGCTCTTCTCTCTCTCTCTCTTTTTTAATTTGAGACAGGGTCTCAATAAATCACCAAGTTACCCAGGCTGGGTTCTAATTTGTGATCCTCCTGCCTCAGCTTCCAGAGTGGTGAGATTATAGGCATGTACCCACATATTCCTGCCTGAGCTTTTCTTGCAGATCAATGGAATGCCCCCTCCTCAGTTCAGAGGGCCCCGCACGTGTTGGAAGGTGGCTTGCTGAGACCACGTGACTGCATGCCGCGTACCTTCCTCTTGCAGGAAGGGTGACTGAGCGCTCATGGCTCAGAGGCCAGCTCACCATGCCCAGGAGGCTTCAGAGAAATGCCTCACTCCCTTCTTGCCACCCAGAAAATCTCTCTTTATCTTTACTTTATTTTCTTCATGTGTTTTGCGGCAGGGTATTTTGGTGTTTTCTTAGAAAGACCTGGCATTAAGTTACTGATCTCACAAAAAATATAATTCTACTGAACACTCTATGTGCTTTCTGATAACACAGGAAGATTATATCGAGACAGATGATAAAAAAATTTTCCCTCTGCGATGGACTGCACCAGAGTTAGTAACCAGCTTCCAAGAAAGACTACTGACTGCAGAGCAAACTAAGTATAGTAATATCTGGTACGTATCTGTTTCCCGCTTTATTAAGTCTCTCTCTGGCAAGGGCCGATGTCCTTCTCCCTGGGTGTGAAAGTAACGGTAAGATGCGGGAAGAAGCGTGCCTGACGCTGTGCAGAGGCAGCTTAGGGACGCCGTGGCATGATCACCATGGCCATGGTGTGATGCACTCTGAACGTGGCCTGTATTGCCTACTTTCCTCCCTAAAAACAGAAACCACATCTTACTTTATATTCTGTATCTTCCACAGGGCTTACCGTACAATAGGTATTTAGTAAATATTTACTCAAGGTGATAAAAAAAGCAAAAGGGGTTCAGGCTGTTAGGTGATACAGTGCTTCATAGGAGTCAGTTTAGTGAATGCTAAAAACAGTGTCCAGATTGTTGGCTAACAATTTCTGTCAGTGTTCTTAATTGATAGCTGCATATTTTTTGATGCTGTTTTCCTCCTCTGTCTCTTTTTCTTTCGGTTTGATTTTCCTTTAACTCTCTTTTTCCTCTTAGTCTGGAGGTGTATCCTTGAAACGATAGCATGGTTTACTTCACTTACTTTAATCTAACACTTGATTTGGTAGCCCTCTTAGAATACTTTAATTCAGTTTACCTGTATACCATGTGTGCAAATACTCACACAATTAATGTTATCTTAACTTTTACTTTTACCACCCCCCCAGACTGTTTTTTTAAACATCAGCATGCATTTAGATTTATCCATATAATAAACCACTTTGCTCTTTTTCTTTTTTTAATCTCAGACCTTCCCTTTAGGATTATTCTCCTTTTGCTTGAAATGAAAGTCCTTCATTGGGGTCCACTGGTGAAAGACTATTCTTTTTTTTGTATGTTATAGCTTTATTTTGTCCTCATTCTTGAAATGTATTTTTACTTGATGACAGTTACTTTCTCTTAGCATGCTGAAGAGATATTCCTGTCTATTGGCTTCCACTGTTGTTTTTGAGAAGTCAGCTATAGGTCTGCCCCAGTTCTTTGAAGGTAAATAACTTTCTCGCTGGCTGCTTCTCAGATCTTCTCTGTGTCCTTTGTTTTTTCTGCTTTCACCGTAGTATGTGTGTGGATTGATTCTTTTTTGCTTGTGATTTATTTGGGTTTCTAAATTTGTAGGTTGGTGGTATTTCCTAGTTCTGAATGATAGTTAGTCTTTATCCTTTAAATATTGCCTTTGCCATATTTTCTCCTTTTTAGAAGTGAAATTAGACACAAATTACGGCTTCTTGCTCTCTTTTTTGTCTCTTAATCTCTTACATAATCTGTCTCTTTGTCTATGCCACAGTCTGCATAATTTTTCAGACCTGTGCTCCAACCACTCATTCTTTCTCTAAAATTCTGTCTTGGCTGTATCTGTTCTACTGTTAAATCTCTCTGTTAATGTTCAAGGTTCTGGGAATTACTTTTGTTTGTGCTTTTGTATTTGACCTTAGCCAAGAAGCCTTGTTCGTTTGTTTATAAAATTTGTCACGTTTTTATAATCAGATTAATTATTAATTAATAATTGCAGTAACTAAAGCCGTGGTCCTCTAGGCTGTTGGTGGTGCCTTGTTTCCTCTGGGACTTCTCTGTGGTGAGAACCCTTGGATACCTAGACCGAGGCACCTTCCTCCAGGAACACCTGTACTTGCTTCAGCTAGGTGCCTGAGTGTCCTGCTATGTACAGGGGACAGCAGCACTAGGCCAGGGCTTTCCATAGTCAGTGTTGGGTTTTTGGACCACTCATGATGTGAGTTTGGGCTGCACATCCAGGTAAGGACCAGCTCTGCGGTTACTTCTTCACATACACACCCTTATACATGCATATTTATTCTCACCCTTGAGGGTGAGAATTCTCACTCCTTGTCTCTCTCCCTCCCCCAATGCTATGGCAGCTTTGCCTTTTAAGGAGGTGACATGGTCTCTCTGTGAGACCTGCTACCTTGGGCAGGCCCCGGCTTTGATTTGTGACTGTCACCCCCTCTTAAACCTGAGAAGTGCCTCAGCAGAGGTGATTCAGTGTATCCCTTGGCACTCTGAGTTCTAGACAGTATCCTGGTGATTCCTTTGTGTGTTCCTTTCATGCCTATCCCCTGCTCTAACCTCCAGTACGGGAGATTGAACCTAGGGCCTTTGCACTAAACTATGGCCCCAGATTTTTTTTTTTTTTTTTCTGTTTTGAGAGGGTCCTACTAAGTTGCCCAGGCTGATCCCAAATTTGGGATCCTCCCGCCTCAGCCTCCCAGAGTGCTGGGATTATAGGCATACACCACCACACCTGGCTCCTTTCGTCTTCTTATGTTTCATCCCAAGTTCTCACTGTGCTTCAGGGATGATGAACCTGAAAATATAGCCTGTGTTCTCTGAGGCTGAGCAGCCCTTACTCCTGACAGTCGGAGCAGTCCCTAGTGGCATTGTGGGTGCTTCCAAATGCAGAAGCTCCACTGCTCAGGCCAGGGTGACTAAAAGGGACCTTGGGCAGAGAGCCTGGGGAAAGAGGGGAAAGACCTGTGGGGCATTTTTCTTCCCAGAGGAGCGAGGCTGGATGATCCTAAGGAGCTAGAAGCCTGTGCTTCGAGTCCTCTGAAGGGTCCTGGCTTGGAGAGTGGGTGGGAAGGGGCCTTACTGGAGAACAGAAGGGAGCGGGAGGTGGTTCGCGATGTGGAACCCAGGGTCAGCCCAGGCTTAGTGGAATATAACGCATTTTGCTACTCATCACATAACACCTTTTTGGTTTTTAGTATTTCATTTGAATTTCTCATATTTTCCCTCAGTTAAATTGTAAACTCTTTAAAGTCACTGATGGTGTCTTAAATTCTTTTGGTACAGAAGAAATGTGTGTACCCTCACAATTCTGTGCTGAGGAAGAGAAGCGCTTCTTTCTTGCAGGGTTGGAGTGGGAGACTTAGGTTCTTTTATTTCTTTTGACAAAAATGATCTCTCAACTTAGATACTGAATATGCTAAATTTTTCTACTCATTTATAAAAATAAGAAAATTTAAAGTTGTACTTTACGATTTCAGATAAATTGTTGTGTCAATGGAGTTTGTTACTCAACTACGCATTCTAGATACATACTGACCAGAGTCCCATAAATCATCGATACCCAGTCTAGCAGACGGCCAAATCATTGGGCAGCTTTTGCGCCAGTTTCCTAGGCCACAGCTGATCCGCTTGCTCAAGGTCCTTGGGGGTGGATCACACTAAGTGTCATCGTGCGTGTTTCAAGCTTTATAGACGCCAAATGACTGCTGTGTTCGGGAACATTTCACTAGGAGATTCTCAGCAAGACAAGGAAATGCAGAGAGACCTGGAAGAAAAGGAAAAGTACTTCACTTAGCCCAGCAGCTGGGGCTGTTTCCAGGGGAATGGAGCCCTGGGTGTGAGAGCAAAAAGGAGTCTCTCACTGCAGTGATTCAAAGCTGAAGCCTCTTCTGGAATCAGCAGCCAGGAGCCTAGGGCACCAAGGAATAACCAGAACAAGAGATGCGGGGGTCTAACAGGGAAGAGAATGTTTGCTCGTGTAAGGATTTCCTTAAGATACTTTCTGGTGTTTTACAACTGTTATGAATGGGATTTTTTTTCTACCTCAGAATTCAGAGTATTAATCTTGTCTCCAATCTTTTTGCTGAGGACTTAAAACATGTCAGTGTCTTTCACGTCGTTTCTTAAGTCTTTAAGCTGACAAGCATATCTGCATAATGATGCTTGTTACATCTGTTGCATATTTCTATGGGTTGGCCCAAACTTCTAGCATGTTATTTGCAGTAAATGTGAGGACACATTCTTGTCCTCTTCATTTTCATGGAAATGCCCTCCCTTTGCTATTAACTGTGATATCAATTATTGGTTTGAGAGTTTTTTTATTTTGTAAATGATCTTACTGTTAATAGCCTTTTCAATACACACCTTGTCCTTGAAATTCCTGACTGTACAAACAAAAATGTATATGTTAAGAATTTGACATCTAAGAGGAGAGAGAAATAGTCATGTTCTGTTTCCACAGGTCTCTGGGTGTGACACTATGGGAGCTTTTTAATAATGCTGCTCAGCCCTATGCAAACCTGTCTGACCTGGACGTCCTCAATCAGGTCATCAGAGAGAGAGACACAAAGCTCCCAAAGCCCCAGTTGGAGCAACCCTATTCCGATAGATGGTCAGTACCTTCTTGTTCTGCTTTGTCACCTGTAAAAGACAAGGAAGTCGTATTTCCTTAGTTTATATGTTTCCTATATATCTATTTAGTAAGTAGTAGAGATTGAACCCAGGGCCTCTGCACTGAGCTACATTCCCAGCCTGTTTTATTTTGACAGGGACTTTCTGAGTTGCCCAGGCTAAACTTCAACCTGCAGTTCTGCTGCCTCAGCTTCCTAGAGTGGTGGGATTACATGTGTGACCACCACACCCATTTTTTCCTATTTTTAAACAAGACACGAAAAGCAACCATTTTACACTATTTGTGACTGATTTAAGAATTAATATTCCTATTTAAATTTCAGTATTATTTTCAAAAAATGTTTACAACAGGCAAGAATTTGTATATTATGTGGAATAAAAAATGTTGAATTAGAAAAACTAGTAGTAAGGGAGTTTTCTGTTACGGAATTGTTTTAAAACAAGGTTATTTATATAAGCAATGACTCATGTGTGAGAACTTGGATAGCATAAAAATGATAGTGTTCAAATTGGCAATGGGAACTAATTTGCATAGTGTATATTGACACTTGCAAAACAAATTTACTTTTTATGCAAGTCTTTGGACTGTTTCTTGCTATATTCCCAGTTAGGATCAGCTTTGCCTCCCTTCCAACTGCTGCCTGTACCCCCACTGCCCAGCTGGCAGCACCCTGTTTTCAGGTGCTGCTCAGCTCCCTGGGTTGCTAAAGTTGTCTCACCCAGAACGACTCAACATACATAATCTGTAAATGCACTGCTGTGACCTTGTCTTTGTCTTCGCTTCTGCTTGTGGGTACAGTTTAAGATTTTGGACATAGTCATCCAGCCCTGCAGAGACTGTCTTGGTTACTGGTCTCATGGCTGAGACATAATACCTACCATTCAAAGTGAAGGGAGGAAAGGTTTATTGTAGCGTACAGTTTGTGGAGGTTTCAGTGCATAGTCTGCTGATTCTAAGGCAGCGTGGCACAGCAGAGGGGCCTTGCAGAGAAGAAACAATCCATAGCAAAGCAGGCAAGAGGCAGCAAAGCAGCAGGCTTCCCTTGCCTTTTTACCCATCCAGGCTACAAGCCTTTTGGGTGGTGCCACCCACACTCAGGGTGGGCCTTCCCGTTTCTATTCCCAGGTCTATGCTAAACCAATTTAGTTATCACACAGCCTTAATCCCAGAATAGAACACCCTAATCCAGCATCACATACCCACGATCCAGCCATCTCCAAAAAGCCCCCCATATGAGTGTGTGAAGCTTTGTGGGACATCTAGATACAAGCTATAACAGAGATCCACTTTTTCTCTCCAGCTATTACCTGATCGCAGGAAGCCACAAGCCACAGAAACTATTATTATTAGGGGTGTAGAGATCAGCTACAAGAACATTTGTCCATACGAATTCTCACAAAATAGAATGAGTAAATTAAAAAGCATGAGATAGTGCGTGTGTTAAGAGAGAATGGTAGACCTGTTTATGAATTCATTGGCTGAGTCATTGCATAATCACCAGAAGAACAAATAACGTAGCAAATGAATTGCAGCTAAATACCTTGGAATGTCCTGAAAACAATAACAATGAATGGGCCAAGCTGGGCATGGTGGCGCATGCCTGTAATCCCAGCACTTGGGAGGCTGAGGCAGGAGGATTGCAGTGAGTTTGAGGCCAGCCTGGGCTACATAGTTCAAGGCCAGCCTGAACTACATAGCAAGACCCCGTCTCAAAAAGAAAACAACAAAAAGAAAAAATGAATGGCCCAAATACTTCTTGCACCATGATCTCCCCAGGAACAGAGCTCCTTATGGTGGTTCGCAGTGAGATATAGAAACATTTGAGGGTGTTGAGTTGGCTGTCAGGGTCCTTGAAGGGCTTTTCTTATTTTGAAATAATTTAGTATTGTTTCGCTAACTGCCTTTCCTGTGCCACCCAGGTACGAAGTTCTCCAGTTCTGTTGGCGGTCACCAGACAAGCGGCCAGCAGCCGAGGACGTGCACAGACTGCTGACTTACCTGCGGATGCAGAGCCAGCGGGACCCGGAAGTCGACTTTGAGCAACAGTGGAACGCTCTCAAGCCAAACACCAACAGCAGAGACACCTCAAGCAATGCAGCGTTCCCAATCCTCGACCACTTTACGAGAGATCGGCTGGGTCGAGAGATGGAGGAGGTCCTCACAGTGACCGAAACAAGCCAGGGGCTGAGCTTCGAGTATGTGTGGGAGGCCGCCAAGCACGATCATTTCGATGAGCGCAGCCGGGGCCACCCAGATGAAGCCTTGTCCTACTCCAGCATCTTCTTTCCTGTCGAAGTGTTTGAGAGCTCCCTTTCCGATCCCGGGCCCGGAAAACAAGATGACAGTGGCCAGGAGGTCCCGCTTAGGGCCCCTGGGGTGGTTCCTGTGTTTGATGCTCACAACCTTTCTGTTGGAAGCGACTATTACATCCAATTAGAAGAAAAAAGCGGCAGCAACTTGGAGCTTGATTACCCACCCGCAGTACTCACGACGGAAATGGATAACCCAGACAAGGCAGGAGCTGAGGCATCGCAGTTCACAGCCCTCAGGAACCTTGACTTTGAGGAATCTAGTACAGATGAGGATTTCTTCCAAAGCAGTACAGACCCTAAAGATTCTAGCTTAGCCGAGGACTTACATGTTACCAGTGGCCCTGAGAGCCCTTTCAACAATATATTCAATGATCTTGAGAAAGCTGAGGATTTGCCCAGCCACCAAAAAATATTCAACTTAATGGAACTCAATGGCGTTCCAGCCGACTTTAAGCCAACCACTGTAGGTTCAAGTTTGGAGGACTCCAGAAAGTCAGGAATAAGTTGCCGCTCTGACAAAGAAAAGCCCTGTAAGCTTTTTGATCATGAGCCTTTGTGTTTATCAGAAAACCTTTTGCACCAAGATCACTTTGATCCATTGAGTGTTCAAGAATTGTCAGAAAACTTCCTGTTTCTTCAAGAGAAAAACTTACTCAAAGGCTCGCTGTCTAGCAAGGAACTTATAAATGATCTTCACACAGAACTTAAGAATGCTGGTTTTACTGAAGCCCTGTTGGAAACATCACATAGAAACTCTCTAGACAGTGAGCTTAACTTTGCTGAAGATGCACCCTGCTCTGCTGTGTCACAGGAGAACACAAGCACCAGGGGTGAAGATGCAGGTGTCACACTCAAGGGTGCGACTCAGAGCACCTCAGTTCCATCTTCCCCGGAAGCACAGGTACCTCCTACCTCTCTCCCAGCAAAAGAAACATCTCCTGGTGGCCCCTCAGATTCACTTCCGAAGCCAGGAGAAGGCAAGCCCACAGGTTTGGACTGCAGTGTCCCTGAGCACTGTCCCTGCCAGGACCCTCACCCAGACTCTATGCCCACCCCCACTGAAATTCCCTCCACCAATGCCAGCACCCCCAGCATGGACAGTGGGCCCCCTGACAGGACTTGCCAAAATGAGGAGGCCTTAAGACTAACAAAAAGGGACGCTGCCCTTGTGGATGGTATTCTTGCCAGTCAGGCCAGTATACGGGACAGTCTTCCAGAACCCAGACAGGACTTACAGAGTCAGCCCTTTTCAGAAGACCAGCATGGTGGCAGTTTCCAGGAGAAAAACTTAGAAGCCGTGGAGACTTTAAATCAGCTCAATTCTAAGGATGCCACCAAAGACACAGGCTTGGCGTCTGCACTTTCCTCAGATTCCACCAGCCAGGACAGCCTCCTGGAAGACAGCTTATCCACAGCCATCCCAACCTCTGAGCAATCTGTGGAGACCCCAGACTCCCTGGATTCTGTGGACGTCCACGAAGCTTTACTAGAGTCCTTAGGCTCCCGCACCCCTCAGAAGCTCGTGCCCCCTGATAAGCCAGCAGACAGTGGCTATGAAACGGAGAACTTGGAGTCTCCTGAGTGGACTCTGCACCCTGCCCCTGAGGGCACCTCAGATTCAGACCCAGCTGCTGCCGGAGACCCTGGGCATAGCAGTTTGCTCCCCAACCCAGTCATCGTCGTCTCAGATGCAGGCGATGGCCACAGAGGGGCAGAAGGCGCCTCACAGACCTTTGCCCCGGGCTCCCAGAGCTCATATCGAGACTCTGCGTACTTCTCAGACAATGACTCGGAGCCAGATAAAAAGTCCGAGGAGATCCCAGGAGCCTCCACCTCAGCCTTGGTGCTGATAAGGGGCGAGGCGCTGTCCGAGCCAGTCATCCCAGAGCAAAGCCCAGGTGCCAAAGACAGCTGCCTGGAAGCCCAGAAAAGCCAACCAGATCAAAGTTGTCCGTCTGTTCTGCAGAATCCTGGCAACCTGCAGTTGGGAGAAGTGTTGGAGCTAGCACAGGCTGATGTTTCCAAACAGACACATCCTGTGGAAGATGAGGCCAGCAGCCCCTTAAGTTTGCTGAATTCAGAACTGAGTAGTGGCGATGACTTTGAGGCACAGGAAGATCATCACTGCATCCTCACCTCGACGGGAACCAACACTAATGAACTCCTTGCATACACAAACTCTGCCGTGGACAAGTCCTTCCCCAGCCACGCCGAGGGCCCCAAACTGAAGGAGCCAGACATCGAAGGGAAATACCTGGGCAAACTCAGCGTGTCCGGGATGCTCGACCTCTCCGAGGACGGAATGGATGCTGATGAGGAGGATGAAAACAGCGACGACTCCGACGACGACCTGAGGGCCTTCAACCTGCACAGCCTCAGCTCTGAGTCGGAAGACGACACAGAGCATCCTGTGCCCGTGATCCTCAGCAACGACGAGGACAGCCGGCACTTGCGGAGCCTGCTGAAGCCGGCAGCAGCCGCAACTGTGGCCATCAGTCAGCTGCCTGAAGACTGGAAGAAGGAAAAGAAGGCAGTCACTTTTTTCGATGACGTCACAGTCTACCTGTTTGACCAGGTATATGTTACCTCAAGATTATTTGATGTCTATATCTGTGTTAGAGAGTTTAACCCTGTGTAGTATAGTCTGTTTTTTATTGCCATTTTGAGACAAGATGGTGACTGTACAAAGTAACTTGGGGTTGGTTACATTTCCAAGATTAGGCAGAAATATAATTCATAGTTCTTACAGGGAACTCAAATTAAGGGCAGGACACCTGGATGGTTTTCTGGATCTCCTTTTTTTTTTTTTTTTTTTTTTTTTTTTTTTTTTTTTTTTTTTTTTTTTTTTTTTTTTTTTGCTATACTAGAGATTGCTATACTAGAGATTGATTCACACTGAGCTTACATTTCCAGCCCTTTTTTAAAAAATCTGTTATTTTTAAACAGGTTTTAAATTGTGGAGGCTGGGCTTGAATTTGTGATCTTCCTGCCTCAGCCTCGAGAGTAGGTGGGCGTACAGACATGGGCTGCTCTGCCCAGCTGTTTTCATCTTCCTCTCTGCTGCACAGTGCCTTATGCACTTTTGTTCCACTGTGCCCCATTCACTTTGTTCTTACGATGCTTCTCAGAAAAATCCGTAAACCTCCATATTTGAATACAGCTTGTGTGCTGGGAGGGTGGGCAGCGGGTGTGGTTAAAGGAAGAAAAGTGGCTTCCGGTGCTCAGCAGATCTGAACCTCAGAGGGGCCAGCGGCTGCCTTGCTTCCGCCCGTCCCCGGTGCTTCTCACCCACACCTGCCCTGAGAAGCTCTGTGCCGAGGGAGCTGCAGGAGTAAGGGTCATGCCCACCGGGAGCAGCAGGGAAAGAGGGCCGAGGCAGGATGGAAGTGCAGGGTTTGAGAGACGAACATTTGGGGCTCTACCTGAGTTTGTCTTTTTTTGTTGTTACTTGTTCTTGGCACTGTCTGGTTTTGCTATCAGGGCAATGCTGGCCTCATAAAATGAGTTGGGCAGCGTTTCCTCCTCCTATAGCTTCTGAAAGAGATGATTTAGACTTGCTATCTCTCCAAATAATTGCTTTTGCATTCATGGGCCTTTAAAATTTTTTTTGTCAGTTTCATTGATTTTTGCTTTATTTCTGTTATTTCTTCCCTTCTGCTTTATTTCTATTATTTCTTCCCTTCTTCTTGGATTTATTTTGCTTTTCCTTTTCTAGATTCTTAAGGTAAAAATTTGGGATATGAGACCTTTCTTCTTTTATAGTATTAGCATTTAATTCTATAAATTCCTGTTACGTGTTTTCTTTTTTTTTTGTTTTGTTTTTTTTTTTTTGGTTTTTTTTGGTTTTTGGTTTTTCTCCGGTACCGGGAACCGAACTCACGACCTTGCGCTTGCCAGGCATGCGCTTTGCCGCTGAGCTAAATCCCCAGCCCCTGTTACGTGTTTTCTTAACATTTCACACATCTGAATATATTGATACTGTATTTTCCTTTTTGTCTAGCTCAGAGTTTTTCCTAGTTTTGCTTAAAATTTGCTCTTCAACTCGTGGATTATTTCTGAGTCTGTTGTTTCATATGCAAGGTTTGGAGACTTTCTTGTATTTTTCTGTTACTGACTTTTAGTCTGATTGATTCCATTATGGTCAGAGAATATATTTTGTGTGGTTTCAGTTCTTTGAGATGTGTGAAGGTTTGTTTTAGAGCCTGCCTATGGTCTGTCTTGGTAGATGCCCCGTGTGCACATGAAAGACTTTATTTTCCTTGGGGGGGGGTAGATTATTTTTCTATAAACGTCCAAATTACATTGTTGGGAGTATTGCTCAGTTCTCTTGTCGCTGGTGTTTCTGTCCGTACCTGTTACTGGAAGGAGAGTGTGGAAGTCTCCAGCTGCAATTGTAGATTTGTCCATTTCTCTTTTCGCTGTTGCTGTATGTGTTTTGCAGCCCTGTGAGGTACAATACATTCAGGATGATCACCTTCCTGGTGAATGGACCATTTTATTATTATATAATGTCCTTTATTCCTGTTTCTGATATGCATGTGGTTGCCCTAGCTTTTGATTAGTATTTGTGTGTCATATCTTTTTCATCTTTGCACTTCTAATCTACCTCTGTCATTATATTTGATATGAGTTTATTATATAGTTGGGTGTTTATTTAAATTTATTTTTTAATTGTGCATATTTGGGTGTACCATGTGATGTATTGTTGTATGTATACACTGTATAATGTTTAAATCAAGGTAAATATTTATCTCCTCAAACATTTATCATTTCTGGATGGGGAAACATTCAAGACCATCTCTTCTAGCTTTTAGAAATGCATACTATCTGTGGTCGCCCTGCTGTGCAATAGAATTTGTACTCTTACCTAACTGAAACTTAGGCTCATTGATAAGCCTTTCCTTCTGTCCACCCGCCCACTCACCAAGAGAGCGTGGGCAAGGGTTGTTTATAAAATGTATTCTGGAAGTCTGTCTTGAACAGTATATTTAGACCATTTACATTTCATGGAAGTACCAGTATGTTGGGCCAGGGATATAGCTTAGCGGCACAGCACCTGCCTGGCAAGTGCAAAATCCTGAGTTCGGTTCCAGGTACCAAAAAATACATTAGTATATTTGAATTTAGGTGCAATATTTTCTCTTCTCCTACTTCTTCCTCTCTCCTTCATTTGAGTAATTGAACATTGTTAGTATTACATTTTAATTTACCTACTGCTTTTACTGTATAGCTTGTTTGTATTAGTTTGGGTAGCGGTTGTTCTAAGGATTTCAGCATACGCACCATCTGCTTGGCCTCAGTATTTCACCATCTAGGATGGAAGGGGGAGACCTGGCTACCGCACAGGCCTCCCTTCCCCATCTTGATGGTGTGACATACAGACCCATTGAAAACCCGATCAGATCGTGCAGTGAGTTTTACTTTCAGTCATCAAGCATATTTTATGAAACTCAAGAGGAAACAGTTTTATATTTATCCAGATAGTTACCACTCCCATTGTTCTTGTTCATTTGATGTTCCAGGTTTATATCTGGTGACACTGACCTTCTAACTGAAGCTGGTTGAGCTTTTCTCTCTCTCTTTATTTTTCCCTCCAAATCTATTTGCAGCAAATTCTCTTTTTTCTCCGTGTCACACTTACTCCCCAAGAATATTTTCTCTAAATATGAGAGTTCTGTGTTGGTGATTCTTTTCTTTCAGCAAGGAGATCACTTCTAGCTGGGAGGGCAGTAGAGCACAGTGATACCTCCGTTCACGAACACTTGGTTTGCAAACTCTGTATCAGGTGACCGCACAACTGGGGCTATCATGCCTGCACAAACACAATGTGGCCATCTTTTCCAGAATTGTGGAACAAATTAAGTTCATGAATCAAGGTACCGCTGTACCTGCCTTCCCTGAGCTCCATCCCCAGCAGCACCCACCTTAGAAAAAGGTGTTGCTTCTTTCTGGCCTTCATAGTTTCTGATGAGAAATCTGCAGTCACTTTGATGGTTATCGCCCTTTAAATAGTATCTGTTCTCTCCAGCTGCTCTCAAGATGTTTTCCTTTATCTTAGCTCTTAGTAGTTTAACTGTGATGTGCCTGGGCCTGGATTTCTTTGTGCTTATTCCAAGTTTGCTGAGCTGCTTCAATCTGTAGTTTTATATCTTGC
>NW_004955460.1:14095018-14112417 GCF_000276665.1 Chinchilla lanigera
TTTTTTTTTTTTTTTTTTTTTTTGTCTACTTAATGTCTTCCTAGCGATTCCAAGGTTCTGTTCTTTATATCGTTTTTCTTGCTGTTGGCTGAATTAAGTCATCTTTATTTCTTTTCTGTGCCCCCACCCCGACACACACACACTAGAGCTAGAACCCAAGGCTTTGTTCATGCTAGGCAAGTGCTCTACCACTAAGCCACATCCCCAGCTTTTTAAAAAAAAATCTTATTTTGAGACATGGTCTTGCTAAGTTGCCCAGGCTAGCCTGGAACTTGTGATACTCTTGCCTCAGCCTCCCAAGTAGCTGGAATTACAGGTGAGTACCACCATTCACGAACACTTTGTTTGCGAACTCTGTATCATCTGGCTCATCTGTCCTTTTTCTGAGACTTTCTATATTTCTGTTCAGGTGTGCTTGCCTTTACTTGCAGGAGTTGGTTCTTGTTTGGTTTGCTTTGGTGAGAGAGAGAGAGAAAGAGAGAGAATGTGTGCATGTTTTGGTTTAGGGGGTTGTTGATGTTTTACTTTGATATTTTTTGGTGCTGGGGGTTGAATATAGGGTAGCTATCACACCTGTGGGGCAAGCACTCCGCCCCTGAGTTACACCCCTAGCCTCGGCGATTTCTCATGTCTTTTTCAGGTAATTCCAGCAGCTATACCCTCTTGACACTGACATGTGTTGATTGCCGTTGCCCCTGTGAATTGGGTTTTGCCTGGTTCTTTGGGTGATTTGAGATTTTGTGTAACATAAAGTCATGTGATTATTGTCTTATTAATTTCTGTGGCAAATGTTGATATTTTTGTCTTGAACCCAGCTGGGTTCAGGCCCTCAGCCCCTGTGGGTTATGGTTTCAGTGCTTGTTCCCCTTTTGAAGTCGCTGCTGTAGTGGATACCACCTGAGGCCAGACCAGAATGCAGTGTGCTGTGTCAGCCCCCAAGCCCGGTTCAGCTCTCAAAGCTTTGTGTGTTGTTTGGGGTCTGCTCAGGTAGGCCTAGAAGCCTCTCAGCCGCTCTGTAGAGTCACTTTTCTGAGCTCTACTCTCTGCGATGGCCCTGGATTTTGTAGCTCTGGAAACCTCCCCAGGCTGGGGTCTGACAGTGCCCTGTCTAGGATCAGCAGGAGAGGACAGAGCAGAAACCAGCAGCAGTCCCCTTCCGGATCACCATGTGCCAGTGTAGAGGAGGCGCCAGCCCCCTCAGAGTCACAGGCTGCTGTTACCGCCGCCGGGTTATATAGGCCTGGTGGTGGCAGAACAGGAAGAGGTAGAGGAAGAAAACCTAGAATTCCTTGTCTGTCCTGGAACCAGAACCAAAGGCCTGTGCAGCTCTGTCCACACCAGGACCCCCTCTGGCTTTCAGGCTGAGTTGAATCCAGCTCGAGGACATCAGAGGGTAACTGGCCAATGAACTGCTGGTTTGGTGACACTTTGAACTTGGATTTGTCCCCATCAGCTGCTTCGCTGTCCTGCCCACCTTTTGGGCCACGTTCAGAGGGAGAGGCAGGCCACCCATTAGTCCCTCCCTACCAGGGATGAAACCTCCCTCGCTTTAAACCGCAAGGCACCTGCGAGCAGGGTCGTGGCACAGTGGGCGGCTCCCAGGCACGGGCTGACAGGCATTCTGCTTGGCTTTTCAGGAGACCCCGACCAAAGAGCTGGGGCACTGTGGAGGAGAAGCACACCACCCCGGGCCCAGCAACCCGGCACCCACCGCAGGCTCACCATACCTGAGCAGATGCATAAACTCTGAGAGCTCCACAGATGAAGAAGGTATTTCACTGCATTGACTAGCTTACACACATCCAGAAAACAGAGCACTGGGTAAACACTTGGGCAAGAGCACATGGCTTATTGCTTTGAATAACCTCCTCCCAACACGTGGGGCGCAGCTGGCCATCTGGTGGCGGGGCTGGTGCTGGCTCATGTGCTCGGCACACCTGCGCTTTCGGGCTCCTCTGCCCGTCACTGCACAGTGATAACAGGAGGATTTTTTTCCAGGTGGCGGCTTTGAGTGGGATGATGACTTCTCCCCAGATCCTTTCATGTCGAAGACGACAAGCAACCTTCTGGGTTCCAAGCCTTCCCTTCAGCCGTCCAAGTACTTTTCCCCACCACCACCAGCCCGGAGCGCAGAGCAGAGCTGGCCACACGTGTCACCCTGCTCCAGGTTCTCCATCTCTCCTGCCAACATCGCCAGCTTCTCTCTCACGCACCTCACTGACTCGGACATTGAGCAAGGAGGTGAGACGCGCCCTGCATGGGCGGGCACGGCAGGTGGTCTGAGGGGTCCGGTTTGGCTTGGTGGTGTCCACTCCCCCACCCCCGTGGATGTGAAGACCTGGTAATCTGACGTTTCTGGGTATTTGCTGAATAGATTATAAGTTTGTTTTTATAGCCAGGTGTGGTGATACACGTCTGGAATCCCAGTACCCTGGGAGGCCGAGGCAGGAGAATTGCAAGTTTGAGCTCAGCCTAGGCAGTTTGGTAACTTAGCAAAAGCAAGACCCTGCCTGTGTGCTGTGGCAAATAGCAGTAGCACATAGCATAGCATAGCGTACATGACCAGGGATGCAGCTCAGTGTGAAGGCCCCGGGTTCGATCCCTAGGGCAGTGAGTGAGTGAATGAATAAATTTGTTTCACTAAAACTCCTACAATCCTGAATCTCTATGATGGACTAGAGCCACACCCCCCACTTTTAGGAACACTTGGAAGCGTAGTCCTGCTCCCCTGCTGGGCCCGAGTGCCCTGGATCTGGGGCACCAGCAGTTCCCCAGCTCCCTCCCTACCTTTAATTTTCCTCTGGCTGATGCCCTGCTCCACAGTCGCCACTTCTTTTCGGAGCTGCAGCCCTTCAGCAGGTGTGGGCTCCTCTGAACCCTTGGCTGAGCTTTGGACTTGAGCCTGGGTGCACTCTGGCTTTTCCCCTGGGAATGTTGGTTTTGCCATCAAGTTCTGGTCTCCGTGAGATACCAGAGGGCCAGGTGGGAATGCACAGGCAGGCACATTTGAAGTGGCAGGATCTGAGCATATGGGTCATTTTCCCCATACCTAGATGGAAAGATAAATGTTAATAAATAGGTGCGTTTTTTTATTTGAAGTTTACAGATCAAATAATAAATGTGAACCATAAAGAGCTTTTATTTGTGTTTGCACGGCTTCACTAGTGCCGAGGAGATAATGCCTGCACCCGAGGACCCGGCGGGCAGGCGGGGGTGGGGTGTGTGTGCGTGCGGGCAGGTAGGCAGACTGCCAGGGCGCTTTCCTTCCTTGCCCTGAGCGTGGGCACAGAGCCACCATGGGAGCCAAGCAGCTGGGTGCACAGTCGGTAGGCACCACTTTAAAGAAGGACGGGGC
This sequence comes from Chinchilla lanigera, assembly GCF_000276665.1. NCBI lineage: Eukaryota > Metazoa > Chordata > Mammalia > Rodentia > Chinchillidae > Chinchilla > Chinchilla lanigera. Next base: position 14,098,374 of record NW_004955460.1, read on the forward strand.
ACCTCGGGCAGGTGGGAAGCAGCCGGACGCAAGCTGCAGAACCTTTTCCTGCCACGCTGGTCAGATGCTCTCTAGATGCATTATCCAGGGCGATCATTTGTGAAACCTACTTGTTGCATTGCCTCCTCTCTCCTAAACAGGCAGCAGTGAAGATGGAGAAAAGGATTAAGTGGCCTCGAACACAGTCTCCAGGCCAGAGCAGCGACTTCGGCTGACATGAGACTGGAGGACTGTGGAGGCCGAGCTCGGCGGCTGCCCCACCCGCTCACCACAGCCGCACGCCCGAGGTCCTCACACACTTGAAGGGCTCACACGTTGATCATTCTGCATCCGCGTGGGGGAACTGCGCGTGCCAGGGTGTGTGTGTTTTCTGTGCTGCATCCTTCCCGTCCACGCCCGTGCCTCCGGGTCTGCACATGGGTGCCGCGGGGGATGCGCCAGGGGAATGGTCACGAGTGAGCCATATTTATTGTTGTAAAAGAAATCACTAATTGCTCTCTGTAATTGCACTGTGGATAAGTGTTCTAAGAGTCACCAATATTGTACAGAATCGTAAATTATTCAAGGAAAATACAGCAGGTCAAGCTGGTGCTATCCACTAGTTTGATTTTTTTTTTTTCCTGTTTGATAGTTTGTTTGCCCTGCATGGTACTTGTAAAGCTTAAGTATTTTGAGTGATATGCTGTCTTCAGAATTATTGGAGCTGTATATATGGTACTCTTTCATACCTGATACTGATTCTGAATGTTAGTGTTTTATGTTCTTATAGGAAATATTTTTGATGAGTCCAAAAATACTGCTCTGTTACTTACAAGGATTGAATCAAACATGTTTTGTCTCTTCCCTAGAAGGCGCTTTCCCTGTGGCAAAGGCAGCTTCTCTGAGCTGCCAAAGGGTCTTGCAGCTTCCCTGGGAGATTCTCCCCCCACCGCCCCTGGTGTTTTAGCCTTTGGTAAAGACTGACAGGTCCACCCCACACAGCTCTGGGTTGCAGTGCAGGGCCACAGTGTGGTGTGGCAGGTCAGGCTGTGGGGGTCCTGCCGAGTCCTTCCTTTGACAAGGGGGGGACCTTGGAGGCATGCGTGTTCCCCTGAGGGGCTCTGGCTACTGAGGATGGTTTGTCCACTGCAGGTGGTATGGATTCGAGCTCTGAAAACATTTCCCAAGCTGGATTTTCAGCTTGGAGCCACTCCGAGTCCAGCCAGGAATGGCCCATCTCTGCGACCCGGGACACACAACTGTGTGGAAGGGACAAGGACACAGCAGAACCCCAGCAGCCAGCGCGTCCTCCTGTGTGGGTTCACGCTCTGCACAGCCCCCAGGGCCCGTCTGCCTGGCCCTTTCCTCCTGCTGTAGGCACCAAGTCCTCTTGCTTTGAAAGGAACTGAGCGTCTCCAGTGCAGCTTCGTCCGAGACCAGTGTCCCTCACACAAAGCTGACCTCACTGTCCTGGTCTGGGGTCCTGCTCGGACAGCAGGAGGTCCCCCGTGGCTGTGCAGCGGGCAGCGCTGTGCCGTGCCGAGCAGAGCACCGTTCCTGCCGGGTCTGGGCAGGGCCCCCTCCCTGCACCAGCCCTTCACCCCAGCGGTTCCCGGTGCTGCTCGGCTTCCCGCGCTCCAGTGTATGCTGCGATGACCCCAGGCCCTCGCTCTCGGCCGCAGGGCTTGGGTCCCAGTGCAGACTGCAAATGTGGATGTTGGCTACAGTTTACATAGTCGATTATGACCTTTCTTATCAATTCTGATTCACTCCATGAATTTTTTTATACTAAGCAATAATTTTCCAAAGCGAGAAAATTCTGAATGGAGTTGTCCTTATCCCCCACTTGGTGTGAGCAGAGCGAGTGCTGGGGACCTGCAGGGAGCACTGGCTCTTGGAACACCTGTATTAAAGACAGGGCATTTCAAAGGTGATGTTGCCAAAACTGTCCTAACTCTGAATTTCTTACCATGGAGACTTCCTGAGTTTTCCAAATTTTTACCTCTTCCTACTAGTCTTAGTTGATTGAGAGAGAAGTGAGAGGCAATTATATTACATTATTTAAATGATAGGTCCAAGGAATTCAGATTTAACGACTAGAATCTAGCAGATTCATAGAATGTATGGCATTCTTATACAGTAAGCCCAGGATAAGTTTATTGATGTTTCAGGGCTGTGCATTTTCACTACGCTGAGATTTTAACAACATATGTCCCATTTTTAATTTTTATATCGCTCATAATTTATTGCCAAAAAAAGCATTTTGTACATTGAGCCGGGGGGTGGGGTGGGGTGGACTGTACTATGGTGTTGCATGGAAGAGGGGGAGACTTTCTCATCAACATGGGAGTCATCGTGTTCTTTTGGAATCTCAAGCAATACGAAGAAATTTAACTAGGTTAAAACTTCAGCCCATTTTTGAAATGTCGGCACATGCTTTGTCATTTGGTTCAGGCTTTTTTTAAAACATAAATCAGTTACCAGTGGTAGGTTTTCAAACATACTTGTTCTAATAAGTTATGCAATGAAATAAATCAGTGGAATTCTCTGGATGATGTGGGGAGGTTGCCAATACGTGGTTGGCAGAGTGTGTATTTTAAATCCTCCAATACAAATAATCTACCCATTTCCCTCCTAGCCAGATGCTGATTTGTGTTATTAACCGACCCTGTCATACGACAGAAAAATGTGGAGAGAGTGCTCCCAGATCCTCCTGAGACTCCACATCCGGGTCAGAAGCTGTTCATCTGCAGGGTGAAAGAAGCAAGCTTAACTATGCTGACTTGACAGCAGAGCATCCATTCTATTTTTAGATGCTCAAGCCCTACTGTTTCTATAGAGATGGCTTTATCTAAGAAAAGTCCTTGTATGTCTTTGCCTCCATAAAAGGCCTTTCAAACACCCTTTCCTTTGATTCATATTTCCTATAGGGTATTTGTAGAATTAATGACCTATTACATGTCTGTCCCCAGGACCAGGTGGAAGGGAGACAGCTCCTCATTTTCCTCTCCCCAGCACCTCCCTCCATCACTTGAAAATTCAGATGATGTCTTTGAGGTTTTGGGCTTCAGAGCATTGGCCTTGGGAGAAGTAGCCTTAAAATAAGAATGTGTGTACACGCTGACTTCAGAAAAATCTCAGAACAATATTCCTAGGTAGTAAAGGTTTGGCCTCATTCCTGGCTGTTGAAAAGTAAAACTCTCTTTAATATTTAAGTAAGTTTTTAAACATGTGTTGACAGTATTGCACCACCAATAACCTGTTCGGTCAGCTTGAGAAGCTTGAATAGGGGCTGTTAGGTCACAGAGGTCTGCGGAGAGATAGTCCCATCCTGACGATGGGACTGGTGTGTCGTGTACCCACTGTTTTCTTCCTGTCTGCAGACGAGGACCTGGGCGGTGATCACACCTACCAAGTCTCACACCTTCTAACTTGTACTAACCACCGCAGAAAGAGGTTCACGGCAATATAACAGTTAATGAACTTCAGTTTAAATTGTGTACATTTTTAAATTGTAAGATTTTTACTGTATATTGATGCATAGTGTGATTCAATAAATTGCTTGTAATTTAAAAACTATTTAATATTCGAAATAAATATAGTTATATATTTATAAACGGTTGCTGTGTCTATTCTGTGTTTTCCACCATGCCGGGATGGGGGGTGTTGTGGCGTTGCCCTGCCCTGCACTGCCCACGCTGCGTTGGTCTCCCTAAACCTCTCAGGGTCCTGAGAACTCAGGGTTTCGTCACTGGAAAACGGGTTTTTTTAGGCTGAGGTGGGGGGCACTGGGGTTGAACTACTGAGCTACCTCCCCAGCCTTTTTAAAATTTTGTTTTGAGACAGGATCTTGCTAAATTTCCCAGACTGGCCTTGAACTTGCAATCCTCCTGCCTCCGTCTCCCAGAGTGCTGGGATTATAGGGATATGCAATAAAACAAGTTTTACGTAGCATTTATGCTGCCTAGAAGTGTATCTGTAATCCAAAGCCTTTGCACCCGGTGAAGAATTCACAACCATGTCATTTGTGAGGTCCTCCCTAGCCCAGCCTCAGATAGCTCTCAGCTACACAGTGAGTTCAAGGCCAGTCTGAACCATGTAGGGAGAGACCTTGTCACAAAAACAACCAAAAAATTCCACTGAGACAAGATGTAGAAACAGGCAGGGAGCGATCAGGTAGGCAGCAGAACGTTTTTGTTTATTGGTTGTCGTTCTGGGGAAATTGGGGGGCGGCGGGGGGTTGTGGGTTTTGGCCCGCGTGGTCAACCTCCCGGCCCTAGAGACCAAACCACAGGGACAACCAACCTTTCCTGCTGACCAGGGGACACACTTCCCGCAGGAGCTCCGCCTAGCGCCTAGCGTCTAGGGGGATGGGAAAAGGGACCTGCCTGCCTAAACCCTTTGGGGCTGCAGGGTCCGCCAGCAACATCCGGATGCGCTGGGGGGCGGCGGAGTCCGGCCCTGTATAGCTGTACCCGAGGATGTGGCCGCTGCCTGTTTATGGTTTCTGATTACACAAGCGCAGCTCCACCACGTCTTCAGACTTGGGCGCCAGGTTCCAGCCTTAGCGCGAGGCCAGGTGCGGCGGTCAGGTGCAGCCCCACGGCTTCGCCCGCAGAGGCCCTAGCGTCCCCAGCCGCAGAACGGGCCCCCCACCTCACAATCGGCGCGCAGCGCTTCTGGCGGTGTCTGGGGGACCCCGGGTCCGGAGAGCGAGGGCGTGGCCGCCCACACAGCCCCGCCCCACGGGCTCATTTACATGCGTCCTCAGCCCCGCCCGGGGCTGCTAAAGCGACGTGTCCTTGTCCCCCGTGGGCAGCCTCTGCGTGTGCAGCCGCGGATCCCCAGGTAACGGGGCAGGAGGACCCGGGTGGGGCTCCTGGGAGGGGACCCAGAGGCAGGACCAGGTGACAGCGTGGAGAAAACCGAGGCGGCGGCACGGGGGAGTTGTCCTCCCTCCTCCCATGGTGCCATCCACGTGGTGGGGCTCGGGGCCGCTGCAAGGACCCTGGAAACTGTCCACCTCTGACCTGTGATGGCTGCGTCGTGTCCACAGAGGTTCTGGTCCCAATATTGTCCCAGAGCCTGTCACATCCAGCAGGGCAGGAGGAATGGCTGCCTCTCCCTGGGGCAAAGGCAGAGGGGCCGTCCTACCTCAGGATTGGGACATATCTCTGGGTGGTCTGAGCAAAGTGTCACAGTCACCTATACTCAGGAGGCACTCCCAGGGCAGTGAGGAACGTGAGACCAGGGCTAGGTCACTGAGTGTGAGCCACTGGAGGAGGAGAGGGGACAGGAGATCAGGGAGCGTTTCGGGGCTGGTCTGAGATCAAGCAGGAATGTGGGGGGCATGTAAAGTCAGCTCAGGGTGTACGTGGGAGGTCCCCGGGGTCACCTGTACCAAATGGTCGGTTACCACTGGCCACTGCTCCGTTGCACTGGGGAGGAAGTTGATAGGACACCGCCTTGTGCGCCCCATGACCGTGCTGAGTGACCACAGAGGCCTGCATTCTGGATTTCAGTTCTGACGACCTCTGCTCCCAGCCGCCACCTTCCGGGACAACCAGTTCTGACCATGAAGACCAAAACCCGGCCCCCCCGGCGCCGGGCCCCTCTGCAGGACTCCGAGGCCACTGCAGCAGAGCAGACCCCCGACAGGCCCCAGCCTGGCTGCGGGTCAGAGCTGGCCAAGGGTCTGCGGAGCAGGACGTCCAGGGCGGCAGGGACACGGGCCGAGGGTGGGCGCCGGCGACAGGGGCCGGGCAGCCGGCGAGAGAACAGCATCCAGCGGCGGCTGGAGAGCAACGAGCGGGAGCGGCAGCGGATGCACAAGCTCAACAACGCCTTCCAGGCCCTTCGAGAGGTCATCCCGCACGTGCGCGCTGACAAGAAGCTCTCCAAGATCGAGACGCTCACGCTGGCCAAGAACTACATCAAGTCGCTGACCTCCACCATCCTGACCATGTCCAGCAACTGCCTCCCGGGCCTGGAGGGACCAGAGCCTGCGCCGGGGCCCAAGCTTTACCAGCACTACCACCAGCAGCAGCAGCAGCAGCAGCAGCATGTGGCCGGGGTCCCACTAGGGACCACAGAGGTCCAGCCCCAGGGCCACCTGCAGCGGTACTCCACACAGATCCACAGCTTCCGAGAGGGCAGCTAGCACCCAGACTGAGGCGGGGTGGCAGTGGTGGCCCGGCCTGCTCCTCCCAGCCCTCGTCCCTCCGAGCCTCAAGCCCCAGACCTGTGATGACGTCAACTCTAGGAGGTTGTGGCCCCCGCAGCTCGTTTTCCGTGAAACTCAGCTCAGCCACTTCCCTGGAGCAGTTTTTTTCCCAGCCCCTCAGGGGACAAGCAACTTGTCTGGTTGTTTCCGGGCCATGACCCTGAGCATCATAAGGCCCCAAAGCCCCAGGAAGGTTCCAGGCCCTGCTTGCTCTTTTTGCATTGAGCTGGTGGCCTCATGAAGAGTGGAAAAGGCCCTCTTGCCTTTTCCATCACTAAATTCTCTTCCCCATGCGTGACTTCCCTCTGGGCAAGGAGGATTCCAGAAGATGGTTTACTTACAGATTTCCCTGAGGCCAAGCAGGGGAAGGGACCCATCTGTAGGCTTCATCATAGGCCTAGGTGGAGTCTGGGGCTCAGCCCTCTGATTTGGGTAAAATAAGGCCTGGGGCCAGCAGGGCAGAATACAAGACCCTTCTAGGAATATGGCAGAACAAAAATGGCAGCTTTTTGAGCAGAATGCTAATCAGAGATGCTAATCAGAGGACCCTACATTCGTTCTAAAGGGACCTGGGGCAGGGCTTCCTCCCTAGACCCTACTGGGGGATTTCTGGAGAGTGGGTAGCACCCTGTGCTGTGCTTGACTGTGGGGGTCTCCGTGGGCCCCCAGTGCTGAGTAGGAGCTCTCCTGAGCTTCTGTGCAGGGGGAGGGTTTGGGACTTCCTGCACCGCGAAGCCTGGGGTGGCAGGAGCTTCCCTCCCCCACCCGGCACTGCTCCTGATGGCAGGGATTGGGTGGCTTGGCAGCCCCGCTGCCTCGGGCCCAGCTTCCTTCTGTTGGGGCGTTCCTGCCCCACTGGCTCTGCTGGACTAGGCCACTTTGCTGTCAACCCTGCTGGCCTCTCATCTCCTTTGTACCTCTGCAAGAGCTATCCTAGAGACACTGAGGACCTGGGCAGTGGGGCCTAGTTGGACCAGGAGCTTGGCTGCCACAGCCAAGGCTGAGACTTCTGCTGGCCTACCTCCCATGCATGGCCTTGCCTTCCCCAGGCTTGGGCGGTGTAGCGCTACCTGTGGGCTTGGGGTCAGCTGTGGCCACATGAAGGCTAGCAGGTGGCACCCGAAGGAACAGGCATTTCCACTTCGGTCCTAACTCCCAGCCAGGCGCTCTGAAAGGACACCCTGGGTACACCGGTCTCCCTGTCTCAAGGAACAGATCGTGTGGCCTTCCCTGTAGGCCTGGGGGCCTGGTCTGATCCCACTGCTCCAACTGTCCGTCACGGGTCAGGTGGGGATGTAGCCCTTCCCATCTGTCCCTTGGGGATGGCCACTGGGAAAAGCCCATCAGGGGATCCACCAGTGTGAGCTGAGGTTGGACACAACTGCAAGCTTGAGACAGCCCCAGCCCAGGCATCTCCTGCTACAGGGACCTGTAGCCCAGAGGTACCCTGAGAGGAGAGAGGCCTCCACTGGAAGCTAAGACCAGAGCCAGGCTCAACTTGCCCCTGGACTTGATGGACACACTTATGATCTGAGCCCAGCATACAGGCTGCAGGGGTGTGGCCCTCAACATCCTCCTGAGAACTGGCCACAGCCAGGGGTTGCTGGGGTCAGCCACATTGCAAAGGATTCTCAAATGCCTCAGTCCCTCTTCGGGGTGTCAAATGTTGGAGGGAAGATAGGAGCAGATTGGTGGTCGGTCAGCATGGCCTGTGGTTTGGTCTCCCTCGGCCCCTAGCCCGGGCTGGACGCTTTCATCCTGTGGGAGGTCCTGTTGGGCCATCAGGGTTAAACTTTCTCAAAGCCCTGGGCAAGCAGTTGGTGCTGGGGTCCCCTGAGCTATTGGCCCACCACCCTCTCTACAAGTGGAAAAGCCAGAACTGTGACTTTTCTGTCCAGGAAAATTAAACTGGAACTGAGCAACCTGTACCCTGCTGTCATTGTGGTGAAGATGTCTCTTAACTGACCCAAATTTGCTTTCATTTTTTTCTAACAGTACCTTCAAAGTATGAATGAAATTGATGCCTTGTCATACAACAAAAATAAAAGATTTGAGGGCAATTCCTCTGGCCACATGCATAAATGCATGGGAACTGTACATTTCAATCAAAGTGTATCAATAAAACGATGCTGCCATTTACACTGTGGTTTAAGTTTTTATTGAATAAAGCATCTGAGGAATCAAGAGAGCTCAGTGATGCTGAGCAGGTAAACGGTCAGGAGAGGTCACCTCCGAGAAAGGGCAGAGGGACACCCTCCAGGTGGTTCACTGGAAGCTACCTGCAGACAGCGAGACAACGGCAGAGCGCACAGGTCACAGGTGTGAGGGCACAAACCACACTGCCTATACGGAACCTGACAGGGACATGTAAACAGGCAGGGATCCACCCTTGAGGCTGTGTGACAGCTCCACTCAGGTGGGACCAGCCCAACTCTACACCCATTGCCAACAGACCCCAGGCCCCTCAAACGCCCATGGAAGAGGGCACCCAGGGGGACAGTGCTTAGAGTCAGCTTCTGGCGACAAACTCTAACAGCTGTGCAGACTCAGAGGCAAATGCAGAGCTGCCCTTTATGTCCCAGGGAGCCTAGGAAGTCAGCAAGTGGCCAATGGCTCATCCTGGCAGACGAAGGACCTGGCTCTGGCCATCTGGCCCAAGTGTCAGATGGAGGGCTGGGCTAGAGGAAGATGTCACCTAGTACAGGCAGCTGCAAGGCTGCCTGAGGGAGCTGGGCCACTGGCCAAGCACTTCCTTCTTGCCTGGCCGGGCAGGGAGCCCACCTGGGGCAAAGGTGCCTTCTGTTCTGCCCCAGGCACAGAACACTTGGGGCTCCGTCCACACCTTGCCTCCCAGGCACATTCCTGCTCCCTACCCAACACCTGCGGGGCCCAGGGTGCCACCAGCCTCCACCCGGCCATCCTTCCACAGTATCGGATCAACCAGAAGGCCTCCATCCCACTGCATCAGGGGAAGGAGGTGACCAAGAACTCCTAATGGTAATTCTGCACACAGACACCATCTCCACCTCCAAGTCTACTCTGGGGGGCCCCAAACCGCCCCGGAAAGAAGACAACCACCCACTTGTACATCCATTTCTAATCCGCCCACTCTGCTGAATGTGGAAAAACCTTCCCCACCGCAAGTCCCGCTCTGAGGAATGGTCTCAGCACGTGACAAGTGACTTGGGCATCATGGCAGTTCCCCTGGTGGGGCAGGGCCCAGACGTGATTTGGAGGGCTGGGCTAGAGGCCTTGGGGTTCCAGGTTCCAGCTCAGGGAGGAAGGAGGCAGAGTGGGAAGTGAGAGGCGGGATGGGCTGTGGCTGAGGGTCCTTGTCCCCCACCCCTCTCTGGCACTTCTCGAAGACTGGGGATGTGGGTGGCCGCGTCCACAGAGCTTCACATTTCTGGGCATTTCAGCCAGTGCTTCTGAAGTTGGCCACAACCCAGACCAGACTTCCCCTGAGTCGACCTTTGTGACACCCTCCACGGTGTACATTTCAGCACAGATGCTCAGCCTGGACCCTTCAAGCCTGGCGCCACCCCCGCCCATGGGCGACAGGCAGCCTCAGCAGCTGACAGGGCCATGGGCCTTCTGCTCCTGGGACATACTCCGGGAGGCCCTGGTGGCGTTGGCTCGGACAGAAATGTGGTCCCAGCCTCCCTAGAAGGAGAAAGTCACATCACGCCGAGGGGCTGTGCCTGGGGGACTCCACCAACCCCAACCCCAACGCCAGGTCCCAGCCAGTACTGCGTCAGGCTGGTACCTGCGCAATGTCCCCAGTATGGGCCACTCACCCCGATGCCGTAGTCCCACCCCTGCCCCTTGGGCTCTCGGGGCTGCACACCAGTGCGACGACACACGGTCCCCCGGCTCAGGCCATGGGTCCCCTGGACTTTGTTGGCGATGACCCAGACCTGGAACACACACCCAGCCACTGTGGGTCACAGGGACAGAAGGGGTAGGCCAGCAAGGGGGCCAAGACGCCCAGGTACCCGGCACCCTCTATCTACCCACCTGGTCCAGCGGCCCCACGGACACTCTGCGCACATTGTTGGACACGTGCTCCCAGCTGGAGCCCTGGGGGTAGCTGGGCGTGACTCCCCCTCGGTACCACAGGTTCCCTGGGGGCAGAAGAGGCCAAAGTCAGTGGCAATCCTGCCACTGGCCATGTGAGGGTATGGAGGTGCTGGAGGTGCTGGAGGTGCTGCGTGTCAAGGCAGTGGCCCCTCCACTTCTCCACACTCTTGGGCTCCTGCCGACCTGCAGCCAAGAGCCTGGGCCGTAGCCAGCCTTGCCTTTTCTACGCCTGGGCTTCCCTGAGCCTCATAATTGTCCCATTGTGCTGGGCAGGGCTGGCGACATTAGCCTCTTTCTACTGAGGTAGAAAACTGAGGACAAAGAAGTTTTTAAACAAATAAAAAAGAGCTGGATCTGGAATAAACACTGGACTTCAAGTCTTATGTTTGTCTTTTCTCAGCCATCTCTTCCATAATGACAAAATCTTTTGCGGGGGCAGCCTTTACAGTAGTAGGCATTGAACTCAGGGGCTGTGCACTGAGCTATATCCCCAGCCCCTACTTATTTATTCATTTTTATATTTATTTATTCATTTTTATATTTATTTATTCATTTTTATATTTATTCATTTATTTTAGATAGGGTTTTGCTAAGTTGCCCAGGCTGGGCTTGAACTTTCGATCCTCCTGCCTCAGCCTCCCACAGTGCTAGGATTATAGACTGTGGTGGCACAATCTTTTTTTTTGGCTTTTTTGAAACAGGGTTTGACTACGTAGTTCAGGATGATCCTAAACTCACTATGTAGTCCGGGTGATCTCAAACTCGTGGCAATCCTGCCTCAGCCTGCTGAGTGCTGGGATTACAGGCATGCGCCACCACGCCCGGCTATTTAATGACATAATCTTGAAAGGAGCTGGCCTGAGCCGTGCTCAAGGAGACATGGGGGTTGGAATGGCTGAGAGCCCGCCCTGTACTTCCTGTGGGGTCCTGTATCCCAGACCTGAGTGGAACTTTCTAGATGCTCCCAGTGTAGGTCCTGCCATGCAGTGGCTTCCCCTGGCAGAAATGACCAGCCCTCTGCTCTCTGCACAAGTAGGGCCAGGCTGTCAGGCCAGTACCTACCAGCCTGGGTAACTGGGGGAGAGACTGGCACCAAAACTGACCTTGGGCAGGACACCTGTCATGGTGGGTATGAGACATGGACTGTGCTATTCTGTTCTGGTCCAGGCCCTGGAAGGTTCCCAAAGGCCAGGCCCAGGCTGCATGGTCCTGGCTCCATGGTCATCATGATCCGGGAGGGTCACACTGACATGTGGGCCAACTGCCTAGCTGTCATCTGTCCCTAGGGGAACCGTGGAACAGAAAGTCCAGAACGTTTCTGGGTGCCTTGGGAAGAGGCCAACAGGGCAGACGTGCCTAGCCTCCCCACACCAGTCTGTGGCTCTGTGGGGCCTGCCTGTCATCCCTTTGGGGTGCCCAGGAAACCTTGCCTCCCCCCTAACCACACTGCAGCCAAAACTACTTGCCATTTTCATCCAGGGCGTACACAGACGTCTGCCCCACAGACACCTGCATCAGCCTCTGCTTGGGGGGTGACGGGATATGGTACCAGCAGTCACCTGTGACAGGACAGTTGAGTCATGAGGCCACAAGGGAAATCAAACCTGCCAGCCCAGACCTTTGGGGATGTCGGCTCCTCCAAAGCTCACAGTGGCTGAGCTCTTGTGCCTAGTCTCAGTTTCCGGGGCCACAGATGCACAGCTGGGGCCTGGTGCTAGCGGAGGCCAACCCAGACCAACCCAGGACCACCTAACCTGGCCTGGCCTGGCCTGGTCCAAGGCCCTCCAGGGGCCATGGCAAGTCCAAACATGGGGCCCAATGGGCCAACCTCAGCAACATGGACACAAAGGTGTCCAGCCTGGCATGGAGTCAAGCATTGGCCTCAGTGGCTACCCTTCAAACCCACTGCTGTGGAGTTCTATGTGCCAGCCACTGGCCACCCACATGTCCACCCCTGCCAGCCTCCCCTAGCTAGACGCTGTCTGCATACCCAGCACAGAGCAGGCCAGTGTGACCTGCCTTCCCCAAGTGGTCGCTGTGGGGCCGGGGAGGCCTGGGCAGTGGGCAGCTGCGAAGGGTGGTGACCAAGGCTCGGTCCTACACATGCTCCAGAGGTGGTGCTAAGTATGGGGAACCCTTGCTCCAGTGCCCCTAGCACAGCTTTGGTACTCACCAGCTGGCTGGGAAGGGGACACAGAGCCCCGGTAGAATGCGGAGCCGTCCCTGGCCACAGCCCACACCTGGTAGCAGGCCCCGATGGAGACTGAAGCAAACGGCTGGTCGGTGCCGATGTGCAGCCAGGAGGAGCCCTACGAGCGGGAAAGGGGTACCCAGGTGACCCCCAGAGTCACCAGGTCCCCTGGCCCAGGATTGGTACAGGGTCTAGCACCCAAACTTGCCTGAGGGGGACAACTCTGGGAAGCATGTGACATCCTGGGGTGACCCTAGTATTACATGCACCCCGGCCCGCCTGACTAGTCCTGACCATGGCGTGACCTTGGTCATCACTGAAGCCCTGGGCTTCAGAATAACATATGCTGAAGAGCCTCTGTGTCAGCAGGGCCTACCTCTGTCCCCACCCCTGCCCAGACCCCAAGAGACAGCAGGTCTTCATGCCAAGCTCACCCTCAACATCAACTGCTCAGAGACCCCAGTGACCTGCCCAGTACCGGTATCCCCCCATCCCGGAGACCTAGCCTGGTCAGGCCTGAGCCCAGCCTGACTGCAAAGCTAGTCTTGACTTTGGGGAGCACCTGGGAGGACAGGGTGGCTCAGAGGCTGGGAGGAGGGTACTCACCACTGGGTTCAGCTCAGACACACCCAGACGGCAGAGTACATCGCCTTTGTCACTCACGGCCCACAGTGCGATGTTGTGACCGCGGTCATCACTGTCTGGGCCCTCTGGGCTCTCCGGGATGATGGACACGTCCCCAAGGGCGATGGGGGCCACCTCCAGCCAGGGTCCATTTGTCACCAGCTTGCATTTTCTACATGGGAACAAGTGGTACAAGCCCAGGGACCCAGGGTGAGCTCAAAACTTAAGGCCCATCACCTGCTAAAGACACCTAGAAGGTCCAATGCACAGGTGCTGGGGTGGAGGACCCTGCCAAGACTGGAGCAGGACAGCAGGACCCCCCAGAGCACCTGGTGAGCGGGAGTGATCCCTGCCCTCCCCCAACCCAGCCAGCCTTTCCTCCTGCCTGAAAGCAGAACCTGCCAGTGACATTTGTCTTATTTGCTCTTGAAAACAAACTCTTCAGAAACCAGAGCGCCGGGAGCCGCAGGCATTTCCTGGGATGACATTTACTTTGATTCTGCTTTCTCGCCCTCTCCATTTCTTCCCTCAGGATGGAGGTCAGAGGTGGGCAGGCCCGGCCCAGAGGAGCCACGGTCCCTCCCCTGGGGTGGTGGCTCCTTTGGTAGCCCAGGTTGGGCCAGGACCCGATCCTGGCATACTGCGACTCCACCTCACCTGGCCCAGCACCTCCTCCTGACAAAATCCTTCATGGTTTTGTACCCGTGGTATGAGCTGCAAGAGGAAGAGGAGGTGAAATCAAGACCACTTCATGGAAGCTTCTGGAAAGTGACACTGTGCACATTCTTTTCCCAATTGCACAGAGCAGCCTTGGTGTGAGGCATAGGATCAAAAGAGTTCAGGGCACGATCAACATACATGGAGAATGCTTCAATTTTTAAAATGTATTATAGCCGGGTGTGGTGGCACATGCTTGTACTCCCAGCACTCGGGATGCTGAGGCAGGA